>NC_134926.1:80000-90000 GCF_051014615.1 Bombus vancouverensis nearcticus | reverse complement strand
TCCTCTTTTTCTCCTACAGCCGTTTCTCTTCTCTCGACGATTCCAGCGGTTCCCGGTACGGGAACTCACGCAAGTGAAAAAGCGAGCGAGACGTACCGTCGGGTGTGTGTGTTCGGGGACTGGACGACCGGCGCGACGTTAGGATGCGCGGTCCAGCGATAGACGACGAAGAGGCATGGGATGACCAACACTCTCTTTTCTCTATTCTCGAAGCACCGAATTGCCATAAAAAAAAAATCACACGCGCGCACGACATAGTCGTACTCGCGTGTATACCTCGTCTCTCTCAAAGTTTTTTCTCGAGCCTCGCCAAAGGGGATCGTCTTCTTCCTCGTCTACGATCTCTCCGACGACGACCGTACGAACAACTTCGTAACGGACTCACATGCGCATCTTCCTCGGGTACAGAAACGCTGCGCAAAACACCTCGAGCTTGTAGTACAGCGGCACCCGTGTATAGCCGATCTTAGACACACGCTAGTTCGCACACGCATTACAAATATGTAAGATTTCCGACGAACGTGGCTTTGGGGGGCCAGGCGCGCGGGCAGTGAGATACACGACGACGGGGAAAATTCGTCCCGATACGAGTACGTGTACTCTCCGATCTCCGCGCGACGCTGGGGATCATACCTCCCTAAGTCGTCAGAGCGTTCGAAGAAATCTCGCGCGTGCGTTCCCGGATCTACGGCTGATACTTTCGGAGCTTGTAAAAAAGCACAGAGCGTGTAAAACGCAACGACGACCCATCGATGCGACGGTCCTCGTTGTTGTCAGTCGCTTTCGCGAAGAGACGGAGTGGGCATTCGATCCCTGGGGCTGTACGAGAGTCTTGAGAAAAGACGGTAGATTATGGCAAAGTTTCGCACGCCATCGAGTTTAGGTTTTTGGTTCTCTCTTCTCTCCTCTCTCGACCGAGTTCCCATATTTGCTTTCTCTCTCAGTCTCGCCAAATATAATATTCGTTTAAGACGACGTCGGGGGCGCGGACCTTCGTGCGTCGAACACCGGCAAACGTAGCATATATCGCCTGATATGAAAAAAAAATCGGTCACGAGGAGAACACTACGAGTATATACGTTCGATAACCGATACACGAAGCGGTGCATAAGCGGGCGGTCGCCCTCGTAAGGACGACTCACGACGCCGCGAGCACTCACGCAGGTCCGTGACGGTTCTCTCCGCTCTTATTCGTATCCCTTCGTATACCTTCGTCCGACTCGGAAACGTTCTCTTACAGTTTTTAAGAAGAACGACGGCGGGTTGTCAAGGCAAGAAGGGACAGAGAGAGACAGAGGTAGAGTTTCGTAGTCTCCCGTGAACACGATAGATTATATATCGAGCATGCGTACGACTTGCACGGTCTCTGCACGACCGCGACGAACGCCGACGAGCGTCCAACAATCGCTCGTACGTCGCGTATGTTCTCTCCGTCCGCTCTTATTCGTATCCTCGTTCTTGTACCTTCGTCCGACTCTGAAACGTTCTCTTATATAAAGAACGACGGCGGGTTGTTAAGGCAAGAAGGGACAGAGAGAGACAGATACGGAGAGTAACGATACGCAACGCAAGCAGTCTTAGGTTTACGTGAGCAACCCTCAGCCAGGCGTGGTCCAGGAATTGTATCCGTGGACCGCAATGTGCGTTCGAAATGTCGATGTTCATGTGTCCTGCAGTTCACACGTTGACGCGCAATTAGCTGCGTTCTTCATCGACCCACGAGCCAAGTGATCCACCGTTCAGGGTAATCTTTTATAAATTTTGCAACAGTTCAATACTCAAATGTACTCTTCTCGGTTCTAGCGAAGCCGAGTTCCGTCACGTTCGACCAACGGGAATCGAACGCGCAGAAGTCGCCATAGGATTGACGACACAAAAACGTTCGAAAAAAAAGAAACCGACGAACGCGCGAAGATACGCGCGTTCGCCGGCCGGGCGTAAAGTACATTATGATATATAACAACCATCGAGATCGAAGCTCCGTTCGTCAGGAAACGACGGGGATATATACACCCGATTCTGAATCCTCTGTACAGCACACGATCTCGCGAACGAGTAAGGACGGTGGCTAGCCCATGTTTTATATGTGTTTGATTCTACTCTCTCGTCCAATTATTCAAGAAACAGCGCGCGTGCATCTCTCCATCGTTCGGGTGATAGTAAAGATTCGATGGGATTTGCGCGGCCGTCCGCCTCGAGCGGTCTTTCGTCCCAATATCCAGAAGCAGAGTTTGAAAAACTCTAGCGACGGCACGGGTGTCCGACTCACGACATCGAGGTTTCGAAGCCGGCGATCCCCTCCGAACGGATGGCGACCACGCGACGACTGAAAGCATGAAAAATCGACGAAAGATAGAACACATCTCCGTTCGGGTGATGTTTTTTTTAAAAAAAAAAACAAAAATTCGATGGTACTCGCAGCCATCGTCCTCGCGCGGTCTTTCGTCCCAACATCCAGAAGCAGAGTTTGAAAAGCTCTAGCGACGGCACGGGTGTCCGACTCACGACAACGAGGATAGACAGCCGGTTCCCTCCGAACGGGTTATGCGACGACGATAAACTCGATGAAACTTTAGTCTCGTTCAGGTAGTGTGTGTGTCTTGTAAATCAAAAATTCGATGGGACTCTCATCCATCGTCCTCGCGCGGTCTTTCGTCCCAACATCCAGAAGCAGAGTTTGAAAAACTCTAGCGACGGCACGGGTGTCCGACTCACGACAACGAGGATAGACAGCCGGTCCCCTCTGAACGGTATATTATATATATGCGATGATAGACGACAAACTGGATGAAACTAAGTCTCGTTCAGGTAGTGTGTACATCAAAAATTCGATGGAACTCGCATCCGTCGTCCTCGCGCGGTCTTTCGTCCCAATATCCAGAAGCAGAGTTTGAAAAACTCTAGCGACGGCACGGGTGTCCGACTCACGACAACGAGGAAAGACAGCCGGTCCCCTCTGAACGGTATATTATATGAAACTTTAAGTCTCGTTCAGGTAGTGTGTACATCAAAAATTCGATGGAACTCGAATCCGTCGTCCTCGCGCGGTCTTTCGTCCCAATATCCAGAAGCAGAGTTTGAAAAACTCTAGCGACGGCACGGGTGTCCGACTCACGACAACGAGGATAGACAGCCGGTCCCCTCTGAACGGTATATAATATACATTATGCGACGGTAGACGATCAACTAGACGAAACTTTAGTCTCGTTCAGGTGGTGTAAAAAAATTCGATGGGATACGCACGCACGGCTGTCGTCGTCCTCGAGCGGTCTTTCGTCCCAATATCCAGAAGCAGAGTTTGAAAAACTCTAGCGACGGCACGGGTGTCCGACTCACGACATCGAGGCTTCGAAGCCGGCGGCATTCCCCTCTGAACGAACTTCGGCTACACTAGTTACGAATCGTTGCTACACATCGTCTTCATCGTCGTCGTCGTCGTCGACATCGACATCGACATCGACATCGTATCATCATCATCATCGGTCATCGTCGCATAGCGGGCCAACATCCACGCGATGCGTCTTCGTTCTAGGTTACCCGATCCACGAGTATGTTACACGTGGTTTCGTTATTTCGAACGAAACGACACACGAAGAGCACACGCCCTGTGGGTAGGAAGCACGTTTCGAGAACGACGAGAGTTTCGATGAAAGAGACGAGAGAAGTCGACGCAGAAGGTATCCATGGATCTTCGAAGAGAACCTTCGAAGATGTATATCGGTATCCTTTCGCTCTGCGCGACTCGCTACAAGTTCTTTCGCTCTCGTCGACTCGTTCTAGACGCTTCGTTCGATCCCAAAGAGGAGTCTTCGATATGTCCCGTTGCTAGGAGGAGAACAAACGCAACACAGACCACGAAACATAGAAGAGAATAGGCGAGCATGATCTCTCCGACACGAGGCACTTTAGAGATTTTCTTATTAGTTTGCATGGACTTTTATATTCGTTCGTACGGTTTCCACGATGCAAATACGAAATACGAGATCGTGACGGCGGGTCTTTCTGTGTACGGCCTCTCGCAGGCGCCACGACTGCATTTCTCTTTACACGTGGTTTCCATCGTAATTTTTTTCGTTTGATATCGAGCCTTAACTTTTGTTGGCTCTTTCGAAGCTAGAGTTCCCTTTTATTAGAATTTCATATATATATATGTTTTATTCGGAGACGGCGGGTCTTTCTGTTTACGACCTCACGCAGGCGCCTCGAATAAGTTTCATTCGCATTTCGTTTTTATACTTATACATATCTCTTCATCCCGATGATCGAGAGAGAGTGCCACCTTCTCTTCGTATAATTCCGTAGCTGGAGGGTCGTCTCCTCCTTAAGAATATTACTATTCGTGCCAACGGAGGTTGCCAAGCTCCCTGGCGTTTTCGTTTGTTAAAGTATATAGCTTGTTAATACGTCGTATATACTTTCGTCGATACAGGAGGAGTACAGCTCCTTACCGACCATTGATATATATTTCATAGTTTTTATATGTGTTCAAGTCAAATTCTTTTGGTATCGTATCGTTAATGATCCTTCCGCAGGTTCACCTACGGAAACCTTGTTACGACTTTTACTTCCTCTAAATGATCAAGTTTGGTCATCTTCCCGGTAACATCGGCAATGCTTATCACATTGGCCGCGCACCAGTCCGAAGACCTCACTAAATCATTCAATCGGTAGTAGCGACGGGCGGTGTGTACAAAGGGCAGGGACGTAATCAACGCGAGCTTATGACTCGCGCTTACTGGGAATTCCTCGTTCATGGGGAATAATTGCAAGCCCCAATCCCTAGCACGAAGGAGGTTCAGCGGGTTACCCGGGCCTTTCGGCCAGGGAAAACACGCTGATTCCTTCAGTGTAGCGCGCGTGCGGCCCAGAACATCTAAGGGCATCACAGACCTGTTATTGCTCAATCTCGTGCGGCTAGAAGCCGCCTGTTCCTCTAAGAAGATTTGTTTGTACGTTGGTAGTAAAAACCCACCGACCGAAGCCGGGGGCCTTCGAGATACCATAAGTTACGTCTATTTAGCAGGCTAGAGTCTCGTTCGTTATCGGAATTAACCAGACAAATCGCTCCACCAACTAAGAACGGCCATGCACCACCACCCACCGAATCAAGAAAGAGCTATCAATCTGTCAATCCTTCCGGTGTCCGGGCCTGGTGAGGTTTCCCGTGTTGAGTCAAATTAAGCCGCAGGCTCCACTCCTGGTGGTGCCCTTCCGTCAATTCCTTTAAGTTTCAGCTTTGCAACCATACTTCCCCCGGAACCCAAAAGCTTTGGTTTCCCGGAAGCTGCCCGCCGAGTCATCGGAGGAACTTCGGCGGATCGCTGGCTGGCATCGTTTATGGTTAGAACTAGGGCGGTATCTGATCGCCTTCGAACCTCTAACTTTCGTTCTTGATTAATGAAAACATTTTTGGCAAATGCTTTCGCTTCTGTCCGTCTTGCGACGATCCAAGAATTTCACCTCTAACGTCGCAATACGAATGCCCCCATCTGTCCCTATTAATCATTACCTCGGGGCTCCGAAAACCAACAAAATAGAACCGAGGTCCTATTCCATTATTCCATGCACACAGTATTCAGGCGAAGGTAGCCTGCTTTAAGCACTCTAATTTGTTCAAAGTAAACGTATCGGCCCACCTCGACACTCAGTGAAGAGCACCGCGATGGGATATTAGTTGGACCGCCCGCGAGGAGCTAAGCCCACCGATAGGACGTACCACATAATGCCAGTTAAACACCGCGAGCGGTGAACCGACACTGTGACACACAGATTCAACTACGAGCTTTTTAACCGCAACAACTTTAATATACGCTATTGGAGCTGGAATTACCGCGGCTGCTGGCACCAGACTTGCCCTCCAATTGGTCCTCGTTAAAGGATTTAAAGTGTACTCATTCCGATTACGGGGCCTCGGATGAGTCCCGTATCGTTATTTTTCGTCACTACCTCCCCGTGCCGGGAGTGGGTAATTTGCGCGCCTGCTGCCTTCCTTGGATGTGGTAGCTGTTTCTCAGGCTCCCTCTCCGGAATCGAACCCTGATTCCCCGTTACCCGTTACAACCATGGTAGGCGCAGAACCTACCATCGACAGTTGATAAGGCAGACATTTGAAAGATGCGTCGCCGGTGCTAGACGACCATGCGATCAGCACAAAGTTATTCAGAGTCACCAAAACAAACGATGGACGGACAGACGAGCCATCCGCCACCGATTGGTTTTGATCTAATAAAAGCATTCCTACCATCTCTGGTCGGAATCTGTTTGCATGTATTAGCTCTAGAATTACCACAGTTATCCAAGTAAATGTAGGTATGATCTAAGAAACCATAACTGATTTAATGAGCCATTCGCGGTTTCACCTTAATGCGGCATGTACTGAGACATGCATGGCTTAATCTTTGAGACAAGCATATGACTACTGGCAGGATCAACCAGGGATCTTATTCGTATAACAATTCTTATAAATTTCGTTTAAGTTCTCTTCGTGTCGTAGGTGGGACGTAAGCACCGTACGACGAGACTTTTCGTTCTTAAGATAGATATATTATAAAATATATCTCTTAGCGACGTTCGAGATACACCCATAGTTCAGTAATAATCTTCGAACGCCGCTCGCAGCCACTTTGTAATTCTCAACTTCTCCTCTCTCTCTCTCATAGTATTATATAAAATGTTTAAGAATCATACTTCTAAAGGAACATTCTATAATGCTGTCTTCGTGTAAAAAGACTTATATCTCTCCTCCTCTCTCAACTCTTAGAATATCTTAGCGGTAAAGCACGTATACACACCTCACGCTGAACGAACAAGCGCGTATCCCAGTGCGTCGCGCTGGACATACCGTAAGAATATTCTTCCTTTTCGGTAGAACATTCTCGGTAGAAGACATACTACGCAAAGATAGTACGCTCTACCGGCCCGTCGAATACTTCTGCGAAAGCAGAAGTTGTTATAGAAAGCAGACGGTTATAATCCCTTGAGTGAATCGATACTCAGTTAGTACAAGCACACACGCATCTAACAACTTTTGTTAGAATACGTACACACAGGTCACCAGCTTCCCGACTCAGGGGAACCTTGCCACGATATTTGGTCATTACGTCCAGGACAGCGACCCGCGGCGCAGCAGTGTAGAGAAAAAACCAGTACGAGAACGGAGGAACAGTCGAGAAATAGCGTAAAATACACTAAGACTCGAGGAGCGGTGACTGAATTCTCAACCGAGGCCGTAGAATAGCCACGCGCTCAACGCTGCTCCGACCGAACCGTCCGGCTCGACGTCTCTCTTATAGATACGAAAGCGCCAGCCGGAAGGCCGGCGCCGGCCGGGCTAGCGGCCGCGCGCTTACGGTGCAAAACCTCCGTAGCAACGTACCGTTCGGAAGGGACGCTGGAACTTAGTCTCGCGAACGCTCGATCACTACTACACAAAGCCAATATCCAACCATCGAAATACATTACCAGACGTTTTATTAACATAATAAAAATGCATTTTTACCAAAAAATTAATTTTTTTTTTCACCGAAAAATTGCATCAGTAAACATACTCTTTTATCGAATACGGAAAACAAACAAGTTTATAATCAATTACAATACGTTAAAATAAGTAGAAATATGCAAAAAAATATATACCTTGTAACGTTAATTAACGAAAAAATTAGAAAAATATCCCAGTCGTGTCAGTTCGGCGAACGCTAATTTTTTGAAAAAATCGATCAAAATGTTTAATCCCGACGTATTTAATAGAGATATAACGATTCCCGTAAAAAAATTTATACCTTATAACGCTTTTTAACGAATAAACTCGAAAAAACTTTTTCGCACTCGGAATTTTTCTAAGTCCCAACGTACCGGCTCGGAATTTTTCTATGTTCCAACGACCGGTCGTGTCGGTCCGAACGTTTTTATATCCGTCTGCCGACGATATAAACGCTTAATCCCGACGTATTTTATCGAGTTATAACGATTTATGTAAAAATATTCGTACCTCGTAACGCTTTTTAACGAATTAACTCGAAAAGAGTGTTCGGTCCGAAAATTTTCCAAGTTCGAACGACCGGCCGCATAGGTCCGTTTTTAAAAATCGTTCTCGGACGGAAATAAACCATTAATCCCGACGTATTTTGTCGTGTTACGTCGATTTATGCAAAAAAATTCATACCTTGTAACGCTTTTAACCGAGTAAACTCGAAAAAACTTTTTCGCACTCGGCATTTTTCCAAGTCCCAACGTACCGGCTCGGAATTTTTCTATGTTCCAACGACCGGTCGTGTCGGTCCGAACGTTTTTATATCCGTCTGCCGACGATATAAACGCTTAATCCCGACGTATTTTATCGAGTTATAACGATTTATGTAAAAACATCCGTACCTCGTAACACTTTTTAACGAGTTATTTCGAGGGGAACTTTCGGCCTTTTCGTAACGGGGCGAAAAAATTCAAAGTTCCAACGTCCCAGTCATGTTGGTCCGGCGGATGAAATTTTTTAAAAAAATAAAGTGAAATCGTAACGTTCGACTAGATTTCGTCGAAACATAACGATTTCACTGATAATTTCGATACCTTATAACGCTTTTTCTCGAGTTATTTCGAGTTGAACTTTCGGTACTTTCGTGGCGGTGCGAAAAAATTCTAAGTTCCAACGTCCCGGTCATGTTGGTCCGGTGGATGAAATTTTTTAAAAAAATAAAGTGAAATCGCTACTTTCGACTAGATTTCGTCGAAACATAACGATTTCGCTGATAATTTCGATACCTTATAACGCTTTTTCTCGAGTTATTTCGAGTTGAACTTTCGGTACTTTCGTGGCGGTGCGAAAAAATTCTAAGTTCCAACGTCCCGGTCATGTTGGTCCGGTGGATGAAATTTTTTAAAAAAATAAAGTGAAATCGCTACTTTCGACTAGATTTCGTCGAAACATAACGATTTCGCTGATAATTTCGATACCTTATAACGCTTTTTCTCGAGTTATTTCGAGTTGAACTTTCGGTACTTTCGTGGCGGTGCGAAAAAATTCTAAGTTCCAACGTCCCGGTCATGTTGGTCCGGTGGATGAAATTTTTTAAAAAAATAAAGTGAAATCGCTACTTTCGACTAGATTTCGTCGAAACATAACGATTTCACTGATAATTTCGATACCTTATAACGCTTTTTCTCGAGTTATTTCGAGTTGAACTTTCGGTACTTTCGTGGCGGTGCGAAAAAATTCTAAGTTCCAACGTCCCGGTCATGTTGGTCCGGTGGATGAAATTTTTTAAAAAAATAAAGTGAAATCGTAACGTTCGACTAGATTTCGTCGAAACATAACGATTTCACTGATAATTTCGATACCTTATAACGCTTTTTCTCGAGTTATTTCGAGTTGAACTTTCGGTACTTTCGTGGCGGTGCGAAAAAATTCTAAGTTCCAACGTCCCGGTCATGTTGGTCCGGTGGATGAAATTTTTTAAAAAAATAAAGTGAAATCGCTACTTTCGACTAGATTTCGTCGAAACATAACGATTTCGCTGATAATTTCGATACCTTATAACGCTTTTTCTCGAGTTATTTCGAGTTGAACTTTCGGTACTTTCGTGGCGGTGCGAAAAAATTCTAAGTTCCAACGTCCCGGTCATGTTGGTCCGGTGGATGAAATTTTTTAAAAAAATAAAGTGAAATCGCTACTTTCGACTAGATTTCGTCGAAACATAACGATTTCGCTGATAATTTCGATACCTTATAACGCTTTTTCTCGAGTTATTTCGAGTTGAACTTTCGGTACTTTCGTGGCGGTGCGAAAAAATTCTAAGTTCCAACGTCCCGGTCATGTTGGTCCGGTGGATGAAATTTTTTAAAAAAATAAAGTGAAATCGTAACGTTCGACTAGATTTCGTCGAAACATAACGATTTCACTGATAATTTCGATACCTTATAACGCTTTTTCTCGAGTTATTTCGAGTTGAACTTTCGGTACTTTCGTGGCGGTGCGAAAAAATTCTAAGTTCCAACGTCCCGGTCATGT
>NC_134926.1:67500-75000 GCF_051014615.1 Bombus vancouverensis nearcticus | reverse complement strand
CCAGCATTAAGTAGATAGGGACATATATATAGTTTGGTTCTTGGTGTCGGGTACTTTCCTGAGATTTAATATCATATACAGCGCCCGGGCAACCCTAGAAGCCATCGGAGTTGGGATACGCCCAACCAGCGCACTCGGTACACAGTACCGGTTACCTCAAATAATCGCCTGCAGGAGGCTCTCTCGTCTCAGGTCGAACGGGGCCCTTTCCAAGCCCTTCCGTCTTCCGGGACGGTATCCGGAGCAGGTGGGACGCTGCTCACCCGCCGAAGGCCATTCGGAGGACTTTGTCCCCCTTAACTCGGCCCTCTTGCCAGCATTTGGCCACAACCACTGCCACCACGAGTCCATACCCATAATTGGTCGAGCCGAGGGTTCGCTACGCCCTCTGGGCTAACACTCGACCGCCCGTGGTACCGTTCATTGTCAACGGTGGGACCGCGCGTGTGGATGTACCGCCACGTCTCTGCTGCACGGTTTACCTGCACACCGTGCAGTCAGACCCAGATGAGACTCACGTAAGCGGGAGTTGAGGAAGTGTACCTCGGCGGCTCTCCCGACGGTCTCACCCTTGGCTTCAGGATCGTGGGTGCGCTACTACCCAAGGCTCCGTGGGGAAGACTTTGTCTTACACCACAGCAACCTTCCTTGCGGTGTACATGGAGGACTCACGTAAGCGGGACGCTTGTCCCGACGGTCCTCCCTGGCTGCGGGACCGTGGGTTTGCCAGCCCCCATAGACTCGCAAAAGCGAATCCTCCCTGCGGGAAGTAGATAGGGACAATTAGTTTGAGCGTATAAGGGCTCGGCTTGGGGCCGACCGCGCCATTCCTGGAGTGTAAAACTCATACTGGCTTCGCTCTTTGGATGTTCGGTATTTATTATCCACTTCCTGACGGCCACTGCCCGGGGAACGGCGCGCGGGTGGTCGGCGCGCGACTTGGAAAAACCCTGCCCTCTCCTTTCGGGTCTTTGGACAAGTTGAACCTACCCTTTCGGGCGGCAGCTCGCTTAGCCGGCGCGGCGAGATGCGCGCACCGCGCCGCGCCGTTACCAGCGGGGGCCACGAGGAGGCGGAGCTGCCAGCGTGTTGCTCGGTCCCAGCAGGTTGGCTTTCCAGCCGATTATTCCCTGCACCGTCACAGTACTCATTTGCATGAGTACCGCCTGCACCGACGGTCGCAGGGGGTCTTTCCTAGATCTTCCTTGCCTTGTCCTTTTTCCGTGTTCTTTTGTTTTGTGCTGTTTCTTGCTCTTTTATATTTTATATTTATATTTCGTTCCCTGTTTAGAGTCCGATGCCGTTGGTCTCTGCGCGTCTCAGCGTCGCGGGTTCTTCTTCTTCCTCCTCTTCTTCTTCTTTCCCCCTGCGCTGTTCAGTCGGTCTCCGTGCCAGCCTTGTACTCCGTCTTGGAGGCCCGTCTGTCGGTTCAGTCAGCTGTGTTGCTCCTGTCCCCGAGTATCGCCCATGTGGCGAGGGTCCCTCTGTTTCCCACAGAATTCTCCTTCTCTTCTCCTCCTTTGCCCGCAGGACGCTCCTTGTGAACTGGAGGAAGTGGGGGTATACGTCCTTCGTTATAAACTCCCACTTTTCTTCTGGCCAGTCTAACTTTAGTTCGCGTATCGCGTTCCGCAGTGTTTGACGGTCTTCTTCGAAGAGAGGACATTCCTCGAGGATATGGTGGGGGGTTTCCTCACTGCCGCAGTCGCACGTGTCCACTTCGCTCAAGCCGAACGTCTTGAGTTTGAAAGTCCCCATGACCGCTGATGAACTGTGTCATATAGTGGTCGGGTCTTACCCAGCGATTCTCAAGCCTGTCCTTAATGCTGTCGAAGTACGCATAAGTCGTCCTCCCCTTGCTCGTGGTCTGCCAGCGTTCCTGCCACTTCTCTATTGCTTGCCTGGCGATTTCCTTTTCGCTGCTCGCGTCGTCTTGGCCTTTCCCCCATCGGTATTTCCGTGCTCGGGCTTCGATGAGGAGGTCGATCGGGATAGCTCCGGCGATGACTTGGAGGGCCTCTGTTGACGTTGTCCTGTATGCCTTTGTCACTCGGAGGAGTGCCATCCTCTGCGATCTTATTAGTCTGCTCTTCGCCTTACCTTTCAGCAGGTCGCTCCAGCCGGCTGCGGCGTATGTGGTTATCGGTTCGTACAGCCCTTTGTACAGGGTACGCATGGCCGCGTGTCCGAGTCCCCACTTCGCCTTGGCCACTCTCGCGAGGCTGTTGAATAGTTTCTGGCACTTTTTTGTCGTCTCGTGTACATGCCTGTTTATTTTCAGGCCGCTTTCTAGGTACACTCCCAGGTATTTTATAGCCTGTTTCATTTTTATGCTTCTGCCATCGATCTTGATGATCGGTGGTCTCTCCGCATCCAGCTTGCCCTTGACGAGCATCATTTCCGTTTTCTCCGCCGACAGCGTGAGTTTCTTCCTGTCGCACCAGGTAGCAACGCGTGTGACTATATCTTGTCCCTTCTCTTGCAGTTCGGTTCTCGCCTTTCCTGCGACCAGGATCACTATGTCGTCCGCGTACGCGATCGGTTCGCACTCTGTCGCGCTTGTCGTGAGTTCGGCTAGCAGGTCGTCGAATATTAGGTTCCAGAAGCTTGGACCCAGTACCGACCCCTGCGGGCAACCCTTCGTAACGGGCTTGCTGACCATATCATTTTTCCCCGCGATTCGCACGGCTCTATCCGAAAAGTAGCTTCTCGTCAGTCGATATAGATTGGCGGGGCAGTCTCTTCTCTTCAACTCGTGCATCACGTTGGGCCACCACACGTTATCGAATGCTCCTGATATGTCGAGCGCGATTGCGAGTACGTACTTTTCCTCACTCATTCGCTCGACTATCTCGCGGAATTTCGTGATCGCATCCACTGTGGATCTACCGGGGCGAAAGCCGTACTGCCTGTCCGACGTTAGGGCGTGGTCGTGGAATATAGTTGTCATCCTGGCAGCCATCAGCCTTTCCAGTAACTTGCCCACCATCGATAGTAGGCAAATCGGCCTGTAAGACTTCGGGCTACTCTTATCCCGTTCTGGTCCCTTCGGGATAGTGATGACGTTCCCCAATTTCCAAACCTTCGGGAAGACTCCCCAGGTGAGGCAGCTATTCATGAGCCTGAGGAGTTCCTGATGGATTCCACCCCAGGCGCGTTGGATTACTTCGGCCTCGACTAGGTCAGGTCCAGGACATTTCCCCTTCGTTAGTCGTTTTACGGCGCCACTGAGTTCCTCGTAGCGGAACTCTGGGGTGTCCTCGACGTTCGGGGGGGTTGTACTGTCGCGTCTGATCGCTGTCTGCTCCGGCGTGTCCGTTTCTTCCTCGTCGTCGGGTAGTAGGGCGGACAGCATCGCCGCCGCGGTGGTTCGCCAGTTGGAGGTTTCCCCTTGTGGCGTCCGCAGAGTCGACACTGTTTCTTCCCTCCTTAGCTTGCCCGTGGCCGTTCGGTAGGCAATACCCCAGGGTTCTGCGTTGCCCTCCTTGGTTATAAATTCTCTCCAGCTGCGTATCTTGGTCCTGGTGATTGCTTTTACGTACTCCTTTCTGATTTCTCTATACCGCAGCTTCTCCTGCTCCCTCGTTGCGGGGTCCCTGGTCCCCTGATATTTCCTCCTTGCCCGGTAGACTTCCCTCTTTGCTCGTGTGAGCTCAGGCGTCCACCATGGCACCGATCTGTGATACCATTTTTTCCTCGGAATGGCGGCATCGCAGGCTCTTCTGAGGACTTCCTGCATCTGCTCGGCCATTCGTTCAACCTCGTTCGGCTGCCGGGGGTTTGTCTCTCGGAGTGTCGCCTTTTCCTCTATGATCACTCTTTGAAAGACCTCCCAGTTGGCGTGCCGAGTGTTGTATCTTCTTTCCTGAAGCTGCGGCGGAGTACTCCCCTCGTTAAAATCGAGACGCGTCTCCAGTATTCTGTGATCGCTGGAGGTTCCGTCCTCGTGTACTCTCCATTCCTTCACGAGCGGTATTGCTTCCGGAGTCGCCATAGTCAGGTCTATGTTCGATCGCCCTCTCGTTGTTTCAAATGTGTGTGCCTGTCCTGGTTTGTTGAGGATGTGGAGGTTGTATTGTGCGATGACAGCCTCCAGGGCCTCACCTCTGTCGTCGGTGTCCTTGCTGCACCACAGCGGAGATTTGGCGTTGGAGTCCAGGCCAATAATGGCTTTCTTCCCTCTGAGCCTATTCAGTACTTTGTCTAATTGCTCGAGGCCGACTTCGATATTTTCGGTCGGCGGAAAGTACTGGCTGACGAAGTATACCTCCGTCTCTCCATCGCTTACTTGTACACAAGCGCAGTGCGTTGTACATAGTCCGGCAATTTCGAGCGGCGTTAGCTCCTTCGACTTAACTCCTACTGCTGCCATTGGTGGGTCACCCTTCGAACCCCGACAGGCGATCGAGATTCCTGTTCCGAGTCCGGGTATTTTTCCGTCGATGCTGTATGGCTCTTGCATTAGCAAGATTTCGTCGCCATCAGCTACCATCTGTGTCCTGATTTCGTGGGGGACAGTTTTGGAACGCTGCATGTTATGCTGCAGGATCCTTATACCCCTTCTACCCCCGTGTCCTCTTCCATTTTTGCTCGGGGCTTTACTCATACGTAGTTCGGGAGATAATTATTTCTAACGCCTTCTTATACATAGGGCAGTCTGCGTTAGAGGCCGCGTGATCGCCTTTTTTCCCTGCCTTCTTGCAGTTGACGCAGCCGGCGTTCTTGTTTTTATTCGTGCACTCTTTAGTGCTATGTCCGCTTTCCGCGCAATGTGCGCAGATCTCATAGCCCAAGCGGCAGTGTTTTGCCACGTGCCCATAGCCTTGGCACTTGTAACAGCGGCTGACGGCTATGTAATCCCGAACCCGGCAAGCATTCCACGAGATGAATATCTTGCCAGTTAGTAGTTTATCTCTTACCTGGGGGGGCACTTCCAGTACCCAGTTAGTTTCCTCGGAGTCCTTGCGGCCTGTTCTGAAGCAGAATTTGATGGCTCCGACGTCTTCATCTGTTAGCCTTTCTTGGTTCTGCTTCTTGATGCAGCCCATTATTTCCTTCTCCGGCATTTCCCGTGGGACATCATATAATATTACCCGGGGCAGCCTCCTCTGCGGCGTGCTGGTTTTTAGGCCGGCTTCCTTTAGCTTGGCGTTCTCCGTGAACGCTTTTAGGCCTTCGGGGTTCGCCGTTTCCACGACTAATCCATTCCCGCTGATTTTCTTCACTGCGGTGATCTGGATTCCTCTCTTACGTGGGTTCACCAGCGTGAAGACTGCTTCCCGTGCTTCCTCACTCGTTTTTATCTCGGAGTCTGACGACTCCGGCCGGATTATCACCGCGTTTGTAGGTGGTTTGACCGCGATTTGCCCCACCATACTATTCTTCATTTTGACTTTTTCGGCGTAGGAGGACTGCTTAGGCTCCATCCTTGATTTGACTGCCGTTTCGAGCCGCTTGCTCGTTTGTAGCGTCTTGTTGACGGCACTCAGTATCGCCGTTTCTTTCTTCTCCGCGCCGGTGCTCTGGTCCAACTTCCCGGTGAGGTAGCTGTTGTGGAGTAAGAGTTCTTCCACTATCCCTCGCATGTCCCGGAAATACCGCATGATGGCTGCGGTTTGCTCCTTGTTAACCTTCTTACTTGGGTCCAGACAGAAGGCTAATACGCCCTTCTCTATTTCCCCTGCCTGTGCTCTTAAATCGGGCACAGTGCGGGGTTCGTCTGCTGCTACAGGCGATTGCTGTTGCTTCGCCTCTTCCCCTTTTTCTTTCTCCTCTGTTCTCCTCTTTCTCTCCTGAACCGGGCTTTTCCCCTCCACCTTTTGCGTTTTCAGTGGTTGGAGAACCACTCTTGCTTTTGTAGCGGTTGGGGATTGACCCTTCGTAGCCATTCTGATATTTGTAGGTCCCCGCGGCGTATTGTTTTGCGCGCTGAGACACTAGGTCCGACGGCGTAACGGCGGCACTGGTCACGCACTTGTATTTGTATTTGCCCTGCGCTATTCTTTCTCGCGCGCGGGCACTAAGTCCGACGGCGTATTCCTTTTATCTTACTCGCTCGAGCCTGAGTCCCAGCGGCGAATTGTTTTACGCGCCGAGACACTAAGTCCCAGCGGCGTATTGTTTTACGCGCCGAGACACTAAGTCCCAGCGGCGTATTGTTTACGCGCACAGACACTAAGTCCCAGCGGCGTATTGTTTTACGCGCACAGATACTAAGTCCGACGGCGTAACGGCGGCACTAGTCGAGCACTTGTGCTTGCACTGCACCACTATTATTATCTATACGCGCGGGCACTAAGTCCGACAGCGTATTGCTTTTTGCTTTTTTTTTTCTCGCTCGAGACAGAGTCCCAGCGGCGTATTGTTTTACGCGCCGAGACACTAAGTCCCAGCGGCGTATTGTTTTACGCGCACAGACACTAAGTCCCAGCGGCGTATTGTTTTACGCGCACAGATACTAAGTCCGATGGCGTAACGGCGGCACTGGTCGAGCACTTGTGCTTGCACTGCACCACTATTATTATCTATACGCGCGGGCACTAAGTCCGACGGCGTATTGCCTTTTTTCGCTCGAGACAGAGTCCCAGCGGCGTATTGTTTTACGCGCCGAGACACTAAGTCCCAGCGGCGTATTGTTTAACGCGCACAGACACTAAGTCCCAGCGGCGTATTGTTTTACGCGCACAGACACTAAGTCCGACGGCGTAACGGCGGCACTGGTCAAGCACTTTTGCTTGCACTGCACCACTATTATTATCTATACGCGCGGGCACTAAGTCCGACGGCGTATTGCTTTTTTTTTTCGCTCGAGACAGAGTCCCAGCGGCGTATTGTTTTACGCGCCGAGACACTAAGTCCCAGCGGCGTATTGTTTTACGCGCACAGACACTAAGTTCCAGCGGCGTATTGTTTTACGCGCACAGACACTAAGTCCGACGGCGTAACGGCGGCACTGGTCAAGCACTTTTGCTTGCACTGTACTATTATTATCTATACGCGCGGGCACTAAGTCCGACGGCGTATTGCTTTTTTTTTTTCTCGCTCGAGACAGAGTCCCAGCGGCGTATTGTTTTACGCGCACAGACACTAAGTCCGAAGGCGTAATGGCGGCACTAGTCAAGCACTTGCACTAGCACTTCTCTGTGTTTCAAACTGGATACTTTTGCTGTGTCCTGATGTGTCACTTTACGAACGTGGCACTTAGACCGCAGCGTGTTGCTTTGCGGACGCGGATACACTAAGTACCGCTGCGAGCGGCTTCACGAACACTTGCACTGAGTCCCTCGGCGTATCGCTTTACGAACGCGGACGCTAGTCCCGCGGCGTATTGCTTTACGAACGTTGGCGCGCAGTTACCAAGTAGCCCGTGCGGCGGCGCTGCAGACGCGCGTCTCAAGATGTCTTCCACTCTGCCCTAACCTCAGCCACGTTTTTCTCTGTCCACTCACGCTTCTATAGAAGCGATCTCCACTGTACTTTATTATTACTTTAATTCCCAAG
>NC_134926.1:60000-62500 GCF_051014615.1 Bombus vancouverensis nearcticus | reverse complement strand
CGATGTTCATGTGTCCTGCAGTTCACACGTTGACGCGCAATTAGCTGCGTTCTTCATCGACCCACGAGCCAAGTGATCCACCGTTCAGGGTAATCTTTTATAAATTTTGCATCAGTTCAATACTCAAATGTACTCTTCTCGGTTCTAGCGAAGCCGAGTTCCGTCACGTTCGACCAACGGGAATCGAACGCGCAGAAGTCGCCATAGGATTGACGACACAAAAACGTTCGAAAAAAAAGAAACCGACGAACGCGCGAAGATACGCGCGTTCGCCGGCCGGGCGTAAAGTACATTATGATATATAACAACCATCGAGATCGAAGCTCCGTTCGTCAGGAAACGACGGGGATATATACACCCGATTCTGAATCCTCTGTACAGCACACGATCTCGCGAACGAGTAAGGACGGTGGCTAGCCCATGTTTTATATGTGTTTGATTCTACTCTCTCGTCCAATTATTCAAGAAACAGCGCGCGTGCATCTCTCCATCGTTCGGGTGATAGTAAAGATTCGATGGGATTTGCGCGGCCGTCCGCCTCGAGCGGTCTTTCGTCCCAATATCCAGAAGCAGAGTTTGAAAAACTCTAGCGACGGCACGGGTGTCCGACTCACGACATCGAGGTTTCGAAGCCGGCGATCCCCTCCGAACGGATGGCGACCACGCGACGACTGAAAGCATGAAAAATCGACGAAAGATAGAACACATCTCCGTTCGGGTGATGTTTTTTTTAAAAAAAAAAAACAAAAATTCGATGGTACTCGCAGCCATCGTCCTCGCGCGGTCTTTCGTCCCAACATCCAGAAGCAGAGTTTGAAAAGCTCTAGCGACGGCACGGGTGTCCGACTCACGACAACGAGGATAGACAGCCGGTTCCCTCCGAACGGGTTATGCGACGACGATAAACTCGATGAAACTTTAGTCTCGTTCAGGTAGTGTGTGTGTCTTGTAAATCAAAAATTCGATGGGACTCTCATCCATCGTCCTCGCGCGGTCTTTCGTCCCAACATCCAGAAGCAGAGTTTGAAAAACTCTAGCGACGGCACGGGTGTCCGACTCACGACAACGAGGATAGACAGCCGGTCCCCTCTGAACGGTATATTATATATATGCGATGATAGACGACAAACTGGATGAAACTAAGTCTCGTTCAGGTAGTGTGTACATCAAAAATTCGATGGAACTCGCATCCGTCGTCCTCGCGCGGTCTTTCGTCCCAATATCCAGAAGCAGAGTTTGAAAAACTCTAGCGACGGCACGGGTGTCCGACTCACGACAACGAGGAAAGACAGCCGGTCCCCTCTGAACGGTATATTATATGAAACTTTAAGTCTCGTTCAGGTAGTGTGTACATCAAAAATTCGATGGAACTCGAATCCGTCGTCCTCGCGCGGTCTTTCGTCCCAATATCCAGAAGCAGAGTTTGAAAAACTCTAGCGACGGCACGGGTGTCCGACTCACGACAACGAGGATAGACAGCCGGTCCCCTCTGAACGGTATATAATATACATTATGCGACGGTAGACGATCAACTAGACGAAACTTTAGTCTCGTTCAGGTGGTGTAAAAAAATTCGATGGGATACGCACGCACGGCTGTCGTCGTCCTCGAGCGGTCTTTCGTCCCAATATCCAGAAGCAGAGTTTGAAAAACTCTAGCGACGGCACGGGTGTCCGACTCACGACATCGAGGCTTCGAAGCCGGCGGCATTCCCCTCTGAACGAACTTCGGCTACACTAGTTACGAATCGTTGCTACACATCGTCTTCATCGTCGTCGTCGTCGTCGACATCGACATCGACATCGACATCGACATCGTATCATCATCATCATCGGTCATCGTCGCATAGCGGGCCAACATCCACGCGATGCGTCTTCGTTCTAGGTTACCCGATCCACGAGTATGTTACACGTGGTTTCGTTATTTCGAACGAAACGACACACGAAGAGCACACGCCCTGTGGGTAGGAAGCACGTTTCGAGAACGACGAGAGTTTCGATGAAAGAGACGAGAGAAGTCGACGCAGAAGGTATCCATGGATCTTCGAAGAGAACCTTCGAAGATGTATATCGGTATCCTTTCGCTCTGCGCGACTCGCTACAAGTTCTTTCGCTCTCGTCGACTCGTTCTAGACGCTTCGTTCGATCCCAAAGAGGAGTCTTCGATATGTCCCGTTGCTAGGAGGAGAACAAACGCAACACAGACCACGAAACATAGAAGAGAATAGGCGAGCATGATCTCTCCGACACGAGGCACTTTAGAGATTTTCTTATTAGTTTGCATGGACTTTTATATTCGTTCGTACGGTTTCCACGATGCAAATACGAAATACGAGATCGTGACGGCGGGTCTTTCTGTGTACGGCCTCTCGCAGGCGCCACGACTGCATTTCTCTTTACACGTGGTTTCCATCGTAATTTTTTTCGTTTGATATCGAGCCTTAACTTTTGTTGGCTCTTTCGAAGCTAGAGTTCCCTTTTATTAGAATTTCATATATATA
>NC_134926.1:55000-57500 GCF_051014615.1 Bombus vancouverensis nearcticus | reverse complement strand
CTCTCATAGTATTATATAAAATGTTTAAGAATCATACTTCTAAAGGAACATTCTATAATGCTGTCTTCGTGTAAAAAGACTTATATCTCTCCTCCTCTCTCAACTCTTAGAATATCTTAGCGGTAAAGCACGTATACACACCTCACGCTGAACGAACAAGCGCGTATCCCAGTGCGTCGCGCTGGACATACCGTAAGAATATTCTTCCTTTTCGGTAGAACATTCTCGGTAGAAGACATACTACGCAAAGATAGTACGCTCTACCGGCCCGTCGAATACTTCTGCGAAAGCAGAAGTTGTTATAGAAAGCAGACGGTTATAATCCCTTGAGTGAATCGATACTCAGTTAGTACAAGCACACACGCATCTAACAACTTTTGTTAGAATACGTACACACAGGTCACCAGCTTCCCGACTCAGGGGAACCTTGCCACGATATTTGGTCATTACGTCCAGGACAGCGACCCGCGGCGCAGCAGTGTAGAGAAAAAACCAGTACGAGAACGGAGGAACAGTCGAGAAATAGCGTAAAATACACTAAGACTCGAGGAGCGGTGACTGAATTCTCAACCGAGGCCGTAGAATAGCCACGCGCTCAACGCTGCTCCGACCGAACCGTCCGGCTCGACGTCTCTCTTATAGATACGAAAGCGCCAGCCGGAAGGCCGGCGCCGGCCGGGCTAGCGGCCGCGCGCTTACGGTGCAAAACCTCCGTAGCAACGTACCGTTCGGAAGGGACGCTGGAACTTAGTCTCGCGAACGCTCGATCACTACTACACAAAGCCAATATCCAACCATCGAAATACATTACCAGACGTTTTATTAACATAATAAAAATGCATTTTTACCAAAAAATTAATTTTTTTTTTCACCGAAAAATTGCATCAGTAAACATACTCTTTTATCGAATACGGAAAACAAACAAGTTTATAATCAATTACAATACGTTAAAATAAGTAGAAATATGCAAAAAAATATATACCTTGTAACGTTAATTAACGAAAAAATTAGAAAAATATCCCAGTCGTGTCAGTTCGGCGAACGCTAATTTTTTGAAAAAATCGATCAAAATGTTTAATCCCGACGTATTTAATAGAGATATAACGATTCCCGTAAAAAAATTTATACCTTATAACGCTTTTTAACGAATAAACTCGAAAAAACTTTTTCGCACTCGGAATTTTTCTAAGTCCCAACGTACCGGCTCGGAATTTTTCTATGTTCCAACGACCGGTCGTGTCGGTCCGAACGTTTTTATATCCGTCTGCCGACGATATAAACGCTTAATCCCGACGTATTTTATCGAGTTATAACGATTTATGTAAAAATATTCGTACCTCGTAACGCTTTTTAACGAATTAACTCGAAAAGAGTGTTCGGTCCGAAAATTTTCCAAGTTCGAACGACCGGCCGCATAGGTCCGTTTTTAAAAATCGTTCTCGGACGGAAATAAACCATTAATCCCGACGTATTTTGTCGTGTTACGTCGATTTATGCAAAAAAATTCATACCTTGTAACGCTTTTAACCGAGTAAACTCGAAAAAACTTTTTCGCACTCGGCATTTTTCCAAGTCCCAACGTACCGGCTCGGAATTTTTCTATGTTCCAACGACCGGTCGTGTCGGTCCGAACGTTTTTATATCCGTCTGCCGACGATATAAACGCTTAATCCCGACGTATTTTATCGAGTTATAACGATTTATGTAAAAACATCCGTACCTCGTAACACTTTTTAACGAGTTATTTCGAGGGGAACTTTCGGCCTTTTCGTAACGGGGCGAAAAAATTCAAAGTTCCAACGTCCCAGTCATGTTGGTCCGGCGGATGAAATTTTTTAAAAAAATAAAGTGAAATCGTAACGTTCGACTAGATTTCGTCGAAACATAACGATTTCACTGATAATTTCGATACCTTATAACGCTTTTTCTCGAGTTATTTCGAGTTGAACTTTCGGTACTTTCGTGGCGGTGCGAAAAAATTCTAAGTTCCAACGTCCCGGTCATGTTGGTCCGGTGGATGAAATTTTTTAAAAAAATAAAGTGAAATCGCTACTTTCGACTAGATTTCGTCGAAACATAACGATTTCGCTGATAATTTCGATACCTTATAACGCTTTTTCTCGAGTTATTTCGAGTTGAACTTTCGGTACTTTCGTGGCGGTGCGAAAAAATTCTAAGTTCCAACGTCCCGGTCATGTTGGTCCGGTGGATGAAATTTTTTAAAAAAATAAAGTGAAATCGCTACTTTCGACTAGATTTCGTCGAAACATAACGATTTCGCTGATAATTTCGATACCTTATAACGCTTTTTCTCGAGTTATTTCGAGTTGAACTTTCGGTACTTTCGTGGCGGTGCGAAAAAATTCTAAGTTCCAACGTCCCGGTCATGTTGGTCCGGTGGATGAAATTTTTTAAAAAAATAAAGTGAAATCGCTACTTTCGACTAGATTTCGTCGAAACATAACGATTTCACTGATAATTTCGATACCTTATAACGCTT
>NC_134926.1:47500-50000 GCF_051014615.1 Bombus vancouverensis nearcticus | reverse complement strand
TTCATATGCCCCGCTTTTAATCTTTTTCGGGCTCTTTCGATATCTTCCACAGAGGCTGGCCAATTGATCCTCAGTGAGTTTGCCATCTTTTTCAATTTCTCATTGTACTTTTCATCAACCAGGCTGGAGACCGCCGGGTCGATCGAGTCCTTTATTTTAATTGCACTTTTTAGGGTGCCAAGTTTGACGATGTGCTCGAACCTCGGCAACCCTAATCCGCCCCAGGATTTGGGGGCATAGAAAAAACCAGTGGCAGTTGAAGGCGTTAGATGGAATATAGCCTTTATTTCCTGCCTGACTTCGCTGTCCAGCAATCTTAAAACGCTGTCACTCGGCGGGCTTACGAGCAGGTTATAAATATATCGGGGAAAGATATGTTTTGTGATCAATTCGAGCTTCTGGCATGGCTTGAGTGAGAGCTTTCTAACTCTCCTCACCACACTCAGAAGCTCGGGAACGATTATGCCACAGTGTATGCCTTTCCAGGGCCCCATTTTGGCGCCTAAGTACCTGAAGGCTTCGTCAGGATCGACTGTTGGGATGGTGTTGTTCCCATGTTTAATTTTTGGTTCTTTGATGAACCAAGTACGCCTTTCTGCGACTACTTGAAATGCCTGGCATTTATCCCTTGAGATGGTCATACCGAGGCCGTTCAGATACTCGTCAAGCACATCCACTTGGCGTTGCGCTTCCCCGATATCGGCGCCGAGCAACACTACGTCGTCAGCAAAAGCCAGGACAGGAATCTTTCTTGTCTCATTTACGTTTATTCCGCTGGTTTGTTGCTCGATCAAATCCAGCAGTGGCTCCAAGCACAGGTTGAATAGCAGCGGTGACAAAGGGTCGCCCTGCTTAACTCCCCTGAGGATCTTAATCTCGACCCCGGTGCTGTTTTTAGATTTTATTGTGGTCTTGCCCTCACTATACATATTCCTGATCAAGTCAGTAATGGGGATCGGCACGCCCTTCCTCCTTAGGCAGGGGACGATTGCCGAGTGGGGCACTGTGTCAAAGGCTTTGGAGATATCCACAATAGTGAATACCCCGCCTTTCTTTTTCTTGCTATAATCCAAGGCAGCGCTCAACAGGTCGATGTTTATTTTACAACCGCTTTCAGCGGTGAATCCTTTCTGCCTTGGATTCAACACAATGCCCCTCCTTATCCTCCCGTCAATTATGGAGGAGAAAATACGGCCGAGAATGGGGCCTATAGTTATAGGCCTCCAATTCTCGACCAGGCTGCTCGACTTATTTGGTTTTGGTATTAATGTTGTTCTATTTTCCTTCCATATAGGAGGAAAATAGGAGCAATAAAGTAAGATATTGTACAATATAGTTAAAATGGTGGGCAGGCCAGGGATCAGAAGGTGTTCCTTCTGGAAGCCATCCGGTCCTGCTGCAGCCTTCATTCTTATTCTGCTCAATTTCTCCGCCACATCCTCAACAGCAATTGGCGGGAAGACCTCGCATAAGGAAAGCTCAGAGGCTCTACTTCCTGGGACGGGGGCTTCAACAGGTCCTGTCTGGCCCCATAAATCCTCATAAAGCCTCCTCACTTCCTCGGCATCAGGCAGATCCCTAGCCGGTTGGAGGAAGGCCCGATCATCATTTATTACGGCATCGGCCAACCTCCTTGGATTTTCTGTAAACAACTCCTGGCAACGAGCGTATGAGTATCTTTTTCTAGCATTTCTATTACCTTTTTTCTTCCCTTGGTGACCAATCCTCTTGTTCTTAACTGAACTTGCCCTCTTTTTACTATTAATTTCTTTTATGGCTCCATAGAGCGTGAATTCTAAAAATTCATTTATAGCACTCTCAAGGGCTTCCCTATTTCCCTTGAGAGAGACCCAGATTGTCATCAGTCGAGTGTGGACCCACCTTAAAACAGGTGGCACCTCGACTTGTGTCATTATTGCGGACTCTAGCTGGAGTCTCCACTGTTCATATTCTAGACCGCTGACTCCAGGTTCTTCGAAACACGCATTGCCTGGATCAACGGGATCGCACCCTCCCTCTGTCACCTGAGTGGGCTCTTGGGAACTTGTTTCCTCACCAATCAGCCTCAGCTTTTTACGCTGGTATCTGATTTGTTCGATCGTCTTGCTGGTGAGGATCTCACTGATCATTTTGTTGGGGAATTTGTGGTCTTTATATATCTCCCAAAGTTCCCTCAACTGAGCCAACTCCTCCGCCGTCCATTTTTTCTCAGGGGGGTCCGTTCCCCTCCTTTTGACATTTCTTACGGCAGGGTGCGCATGCCGCTCGTGGGTAGATAGCCCTCTAAGCGTCCCAAAGCTCATGGGGCAGGTTTCGCATCTATATGAACCACTGGGTCCTTGACTTGTTCCTCTACAATGAGGCAGGTGGCATCTGGCCCCATGAAGCTTCGGAAAGCCTTTCCCACAGTCTTTGCATCTCCATTGGATGCGGGCTGTCACATGATGTTGCTCCAGGTGCCGCCCTAAGTCTGACAATGACAAAAAGAAAAGGTCGATTT
>NC_134926.1:32500-42500 GCF_051014615.1 Bombus vancouverensis nearcticus | reverse complement strand
CGCCATCGAGTTTAGGTTTTTGGTTCTCTCTTCTCTCCTCTCTCGACCGAGTTCCCATATTTGCTTTCTCTCTCAGTCTCGCCAAATATAATATTCGTTTAAGACGACGTCGGGGGCGCGGACCTTCGTGCGTCGAACACCGGCAAACGTAGCATATATCGCCTGATATGAAAAAAAAATCGGTCACGAGGAGAACACTACGAGTATATACGTTCGATAACCGATACACGAAGCGGTGCATAAGCGGGCGGTCGCCCTCGTAAGGACGACTCACGACGCCGCGAGCACTCACGCAGGTCCGTGACGGTTCTCTCCGCTCTTATTCGTATCCCTTCGTATACCTTCGTCCGACTCGGAAACGTTCTCTTACAGTTTTTAAGAAGAACGACGGCGGGTTGTCAAGGCAAGAAGGGACAGAGAGAGACAGAGGTAGAGTTTCGTAGTCTCCCGTGAACACGATAGATTATATATCGAGCATGCGTACGACTTGCACGGTCTCTGCACGACCGCGACGAACGCCGACGAGCGTCCAACAATCGCTCGTACGTCGCGTATGTTCTCTCCGTCCGCTCTTATTCGTATCCTCGTTCTTGTACCTTCGTCCGACTCTGAAACGTTCTCTTATATAAAGAACGACGGCGGGTTGTTAAGGCAAGAAGGGACAGAGAGAGACAGATACGGAGAGTAACGATACGCAACGCAAGCAGTCTTAGGTTTACGTGAGCAACCCTCAGCCAGGCGTGGTCCAGGAATTGTATCCGTGGACCGCAATGTGCGTTCGAAATGTCGATGTTCATGTGTCCTGCAGTTCACACGTTGACGCGCAATTAGCTGCGTTCTTCATCGACCCACGAGCCAAGTGATCCACCGTTCAGGGTAATCTTTTATAAATTTTGCAACAGTTCAATACTCAAATGTACTCTTCTCGGTTCTAGCGAAGCCGAGTTCCGTCACGTTCGACCAACGGGAATCGAACGCGCAGAAGTCGCCATAGGATTGACGACACAAAAACGTTCGAAAAAAAAGAAACCGACGAACGCGCGAAGATACGCGCGTTCGCCGGCCGGGCGTAAAGTACATTATGATATATAACAACCATCGAGATCGAAGCTCCGTTCGTCAGGAAACGACGGGGATATATACACCCGATTCTGAATCCTCTGTACAGCACACGATCTCGCGAACGAGTAAGGACGGTGGCTAGCCCATGTTTTATATGTGTTTGATTCTACTCTCTCGTCCAATTATTCAAGAAACAGCGCGCGTGCATCTCTCCATCGTTCGGGTGATAGTAAAGATTCGATGGGATTTGCGCGGCCGTCCGCCTCGAGCGGTCTTTCGTCCCAATAACCAGAAGCAGAGTTTGAAAAACTCTAGCGACGGCACGGGTGTCCGACTCACGACATCGAGGTTTCGAAGCCGGCGATCCCCTCCGAACGGATGGCGACCACGCGACGACTGAAAGCATGAAAAATCGACGAAAGATAGAACACATCTCCGTTCGGGTGATGTTTTTTTTAAAAAAAAAAAACAAAAATTCGATGGTACTCGCAGCCATCGTCCTCGCGCGGTCTTTCGTCCCAACATCCAGAAGCAGAGTTTGAAAAGCTCTAGCGACGGCACGGGTGTCCGACTCACGACAACGAGGATAGACAGCCGGTTCCCTCCGAACGGGTTATGCGACGACGATAAACTCGATGAAACTTTAGTCTCGTTCAGGTAGTGTGTGTGTCTTGTAAATCAAAAATTCGATGGGACTCTCATCCATCGTCCTCGCGCGGTCTTTCGTCCCAACATCCAGAAGCAGAGTTTGAAAAACTCTAGCGACGGCACGGGTGTCCGACTCACGACAACGAGGATAGACAGCCGGTCCCCTCTGAACGGTATATTATATATATGCGATGATAGACGACAAACTGGATGAAACTAAGTCTCGTTCAGGTAGTGTGTACATCAAAAATTCGATGGAACTCGCATCCGTCGTCCTCGCGCGGTCTTTCGTCCCAATATCCAGAAGCAGAGTTTGAAAAACTCTAGCGACGGCACGGGTGTCCGACTCACGACAACGAGGAAAGACAGCCGGTCCCCTCTGAACGGTATATTATATGAAACTTTAAGTCTCGTTCAGGTAGTGTGTACATCAAAAATTCGATGGAACTCGAATCCGTCGTCCTCGCGCGGTCTTTCGTCCCAATATCCAGAAGCAGAGTTTGAAAAACTCTAGCGACGGCACGGGTGTCCGACTCACGACAACGAGGATAGACAGCCGGTCCCCTCTGAACGGTATATAATATACATTATGCGACGGTAGACGATCAACTAGACGAAACTTTAGTCTCGTTCAGGTGGTGTAAAAAAATTCGATGGGATACGCACGCACGGCTGTCGTCGTCCTCGAGCGGTCTTTCGTCCCAATATCCAGAAGCAGAGTTTGAAAAACTCTAGCGACGGCACGGGTGTCCGACTCACGACATCGAGGCTTCGAAGCCGGCGGCATTCCCCTCTGAACGAACTTCGGCTACACTAGTTACGAATCGTTGCTACACATCGTCTTCATCGTCGTCGTCGTCGTCGACATCGACATCGACATCGACATCGACATCGACATCGTATCATCATCATCATCGGTCATCGTCGCATAGCGGGCCAACATCCACGCGATGCGTCTTCGTTCTAGGTTACCCGATCCACGAGTATGTTACACGTGGTTTCGTTATTTCGAACGAAACGACACACGAAGAGCACACGCCCTGTGGGTAGGAAGCACGTTTCGAGAACGACGAGAGTTTCGATGAAAGAGACGAGAGAAGTCGACGCAGAAGGTATCCATGGATCTTCGAAGAGAACCTTCGAAGATGTATATCGGTATCCTTTCGCTCTGCGCGACTCGCTACAAGTTCTTTCGCTCTCGTCGACTCGTTCTAGACGCTTCGTTCGATCCCAAAGAGGAGTCTTCGATATGTCCCGTTGCTAGGAGGAGAACAAACGCAACACAGACCACGAAACATAGAAGAGAATAGGCGAGCATGATCTCTCCGACACGAGGCACTTTAGAGATTTTCTTATTAGTTTGCATGGACTTTTATATTCGTTCGTACGGTTTCCACGATGCAAATACGAAATACGAGATCGTGACGGCGGGTCTTTCTGTGTACGGCCTCTCGCAGGCGCCACGACTGCATTTCTCTTTACACGTGGTTTCCATCGTAATTTTTTTCGTTTGATATCGAGCCTTAACTTTTGTTGGCTCTTTCGAAGCTAGAGTTCCCTTTTATTAGAATTTCATATATATATATGTTTTATTCGGAGACGGCGGGTCTTTCTGTTTACGACCTCACGCAGGCGCCTCGAATAAGTTTCATTCGCATTTCGTTTTTATACTTATACATATCTCTTCATCCCGATGATCGAGAGAGAGTGCCACCTTCTCTTCGTATAATTCCGTAGCTGGAGGGTCGTCTCCTCCTTAAGAATATTACTATTCGTGCCAACGGAGGTTGCCAAGCTCCCTGGCGTTTTCGTTTGTTAAAGTATATAGCTTGTTAATACGTCGTATATACTTTCGTCGATACAGGAGGAGTACAGCTCCTTACCGACCATTGATATATATTTCATAGTTTTTATATGTGTTCAAGTCAAATTCTTTTGGTATCGTATCGTTAATGATCCTTCCGCAGGTTCACCTACGGAAACCTTGTTACGACTTTTACTTCCTCTAAATGATCAAGTTTGGTCATCTTCCCGGTAACATCGGCAATGCTTATCACATTGGCCGCGCACCAGTCCGAAGACCTCACTAAATCATTCAATCGGTAGTAGCGACGGGCGGTGTGTACAAAGGGCAGGGACGTAATCAACGCGAGCTTATGACTCGCGCTTACTGGGAATTCCTCGTTCATGGGGAATAATTGCAAGCCCCAATCCCTAGCACGAAGGAGGTTCAGCGGGTTACCCGGGCCTTTCGGCCAGGGAAAACACGCTGATTCCTTCAGTGTAGCGCGCGTGCGGCCCAGAACATCTAAGGGCATCACAGACCTGTTATTGCTCAATCTCGTGCGGCTAGAAGCCGCCTGTTCCTCTAAGAAGATTTGTTTGTACGTTGGTAGTAAAAACCCACCGACCGAAGCCGGGGGCCTTCGAGATACCATAAGTTACGTCTATTTAGCAGGCTAGAGTCTCGTTCGTTATCGGAATTAACCAGACAAATCGCTCCACCAACTAAGAACGGCCATGCACCACCACCCACCGAATCAAGAAAGAGCTATCAATCTGTCAATCCTTCCGGTGTCCGGGCCTGGTGAGGTTTCCCGTGTTGAGTCAAATTAAGCCGCAGGCTCCACTCCTGGTGGTGCCCTTCCGTCAATTCCTTTAAGTTTCAGCTTTGCAACCATACTTCCCCCGGAACCCAAAAGCTTTGGTTTCCCGGAAGCTGCCCGCCGAGTCATCGGAGGAACTTCGGCGGATCGCTGGCTGGCATCGTTTATGGTTAGAACTAGGGCGGTATCTGATCGCCTTCGAACCTCTAACTTTCGTTCTTGATTAATGAAAACATTTTTGGCAAATGCTTTCGCTTCTGTCCGTCTTGCGACGATCCAAGAATTTCACCTCTAACGTCGCAATACGAATGCCCCCATCTGTCCCTATTAATCATTACCTCGGGGCTCCGAAAACCAACAAAATAGAACCGAGGTCCTATTCCATTATTCCATGCACACAGTATTCAGGCGAAGGTAGCCTGCTTTAAGCACTCTAATTTGTTCAAAGTAAACGTATCGGCCCACCTCGACACTCAGTGAAGAGCACCGCGATGGGATATTAGTTGGACCGCCCGCGAGGAGCTAAGCCCACCGATAGGACGTACCACATAATGCCAGTTAAACACCGCGAGCGGTGAACCGACACTGTGACACACAGATTCAACTACGAGCTTTTTAACCGCAACAACTTTAATATACGCTATTGGAGCTGGAATTACCGCGGCTGCTGGCACCAGACTTGCCCTCCAATTGGTCCTCGTTAAAGGATTTAAAGTGTACTCATTCCGATTACGGGGCCTCGGATGAGTCCCGTATCGTTATTTTTCGTCACTACCTCCCCGTGCCGGGAGTGGGTAATTTGCGCGCCTGCTGCCTTCCTTGGATGTGGTAGCTGTTTCTCAGGCTCCCTCTCCGGAATCGAACCCTGATTCCCCGTTACCCGTTACAACCATGGTAGGCGCAGAACCTACCATCGACAGTTGATAAGGCAGACATTTGAAAGATGCGTCGCCGGTGCTAGACGACCATGCGATCAGCACAAAGTTATTCAGAGTCACCAAAACAAACGATGGACGGACAGACGAGCCATCCGCCACCGATTGGTTTTGATCTAATAAAAGCATTCCTACCATCTCTGGTCGGAATCTGTTTGCATGTATTAGCTCTAGAATTACCACAGTTATCCAAGTAAATGTAGGTATGATCTAAGAAACCATAACTGATTTAATGAGCCATTCGCGGTTTCACCTTAATGCGGCATGTACTGAGACATGCATGGCTTAATCTTTGAGACAAGCATATGACTACTGGCAGGATCAACCAGGGATCTTATTCGTATAACAATTCTTATAAATTTCGTTTAAGTTCTCTTCGTGTCGTAGGTGGGACGTAAGCACCGTACGACGAGACTTTTCGTTCTTAAGATAGATATATTATAAAATATATCTCTTAGCGACGTTCGAGATACACCCATAGTTCAGTAATAATCTTCGAACGCCGCTCGCAGCCACTTTGTAATTCTCAACTTCTCCTCTCTCTCTCTCATAGTATTATATAAAATGTTTAAGAATCATACTTCTAAAGGAACATTCTATAATGCTGTCTTCGTGTAAAAAGACTTATATCTCTCCTCCTCTCTCAACTCTTAGAATATCTTAGCGGTAAAGCACGTATACACACCTCACGCTGAACGAACAAGCGCGTATCCCAGTGCGTCGCGCTGGACATACCGTAAGAATATTCTTCCTTTTCGGTAGAACATTCTCGGTAGAAGACATACTACGCAAAGATAGTACGCTCTACCGGCCCGTCGAATACTTCTGCGAAAGCAGAAGTTGTTATAGAAAGCAGACGGTTATAATCCCTTGAGTGAATCGATACTCAGTTAGTACAAGCACACACGCATCTAACAACTTTTGTTAGAATACGTACACACAGGTCACCAGCTTCCCGACTCAGGGGAACCTTGCCACGATATTTGGTCATTACGTCCAGGACAGCGACCCGCGGCGCAGCAGTGTAGAGAAAAAACCAGTACGAGAACGGAGGAACAGTCGAGAAATAGCGTAAAATACACTAAGACTCGAGGAGCGGTGACTGAATTCTCAACCGAGGCCGTAGAATAGCCACGCGCTCAACGCTGCTCCGACCGAACCGTCCGGCTCGACGTCTCTCTTATAGATACGAAAGCGCCAGCCGGAAGGCCGGCGCCGGCCGGGCTAGCGGCCGCGCGCTTACGGTGCAAAACCTCCGTAGCAACGTACCGTTCGGAAGGGACGCTGGAACTTAGTCTCGCGAACGCTCGATCACTACTACACAAAGCCAATATCCAACCATCGAAATACATTACCAGACGTTTTATTAACATAATAAAAATGCATTTTTACCAAAAAATTAATTTTTTTTTTCACCGAAAAATTGCATCAGTAAACATACTCTTTTATCGAATACGGAAAACAAACAAGTTTATAATCAATTACAATACGTTAAAATAAGTAGAAATATGCAAAAAAATATATACCTTGTAACGTTAATTAACGAAAAAATTAGAAAAATATCCCAGTCGTGTCAGTTCGGCGAACGCTAATTTTTTGAAAAAATCGATCAAAATGTTTAATCCCGACGTATTTAATAGAGATATAACGATTCCCGTAAAAAAATTTATACCTTATAACGCTTTTTAACGAATAAACTCGAAAAAACTTTTTCGCACTCGGAATTTTTCTAAGTCCCAACGTACCGGCTCGGAATTTTTCTATGTTCCAACGACCGGTCGTGTCGGTCCGAACGTTTTTATATCCGTCTGCCGACGATATAAACGCTTAATCCCGACGTATTTTATCGAGTTATAACGATTTATGTAAAAATATTCGTACCTCGTAACGCTTTTTAACGAATTAACTCGAAAAGAGTGTTCGGTCCGAAAATTTTCCAAGTTCGAACGACCGGCCGCATAGGTCCGTTTTTAAAAATCGTTCTCGGACGGAAATAAACCATTAATCCCGACGTATTTTGTCGTGTTACGTCGATTTATGCAAAAAAATTCATACCTTGTAACGCTTTTAACCGAGTAAACTCGAAAAAACTTTTTCGCACTCGGCATTTTTCCAAGTCCCAACGTACCGGCTCGGAATTTTTCTATGTTCCAACGACCGGTCGTGTCGGTCCGAACGTTTTTATATCCGTCTGCCGACGATATAAACGCTTAATCCCGACGTATTTTATCGAGTTATAACGATTTATGTAAAAACATCCGTACCTCGTAACACTTTTTAACGAGTTATTTCGAGGGGAACTTTCGGCCTTTTCGTAACGGGGCGAAAAAATTCAAAGTTCCAACGTCCCAGTCATGTTGGTCCGGCGGATGAAATTTTTTAAAAAAATAAAGTGAAATCGTAACGTTCGACTAGATTTCGTCGAAACATAACGATTTCGCTGATAATTTCGATACCTTATAACGCTTTTTCTCGAGTTATTTCGAGTTGAACTTTCGGTACTTTCGTGGCGGTGCGAAAAAATTCTAAGTTCCAACGTCCCGGTCATGTTGGTCCGGTGGATGAAATTTTTTAAAAAAATAAAGTGAAATCGTAACGTTCGACTAGATTTCGTCGAAACATAACGATTTCACTGATAATTTCGATACCTTATAACGCTTTTTCTCGAGTTATTTCGAGTTGAACTTTCGGTACTTTCGTGGCGGTGCGAAAAAATTCTAAGTTCCAACGTCCCGGTCATGTTGGTCCGGTGGATGAAATTTTTTAAAAAAATAAAGTGAAATCGCTACTTTCGACTAGATTTCGTCGAAACATAACGATTTCGCTGATAATTTCGATACCTTATAACGCTTTTTCTCGAGTTATTTCGAGTTGAACTTTCGGTACTTTCGTGGCGGTGCGAAAAAATTCTAAGTTCCAACGTCCCGGTCATGTTGGTCCGGTGGATGAAATTTTTTAAAAAAATAAAGTGAAATCGCTACTTTCGACTAGATTTCGTCGAAACATAACGATTTCGCTGATAATTTCGATACCTTATAACGCTTTTTCTCGAGTTATTTCGAGTTGAACTTTCGGTACTTTCGTGGCGGTGCGAAAAAATTCTAAGTTCCAACGTCCCGGTCATGTTGGTCCGGTGGATGAAATTTTTTAAAAAAATAAAGTGAAATCGCTACTTTCGACTAGATTTCGTCGAAACATAACGATTTCACTGATAATTTCGACACCTTATAACGCTTTTTCTCGAGTTATTTCGAGTTGAACTTTCGGTACTTTCGTGGCGGTGCGAAAAAATTCTAAGTTCCAACGTCCCGGTCATGTTGGTCCGGTGGATGAAATTTTTTAAAAAAATAAAGTGAAATCGTAACGTTCGACTAGATTTCGTCGAAACATAACGATTTCACTGATAATTTCGATACCTTATAACGCTTTTTCTCGAGTTATTTCGAGTTGAACTTTCGGTACTTTCGTGGCGGTGCGAAAAAATTCTAAGTTCCAACGTCCCGGTCATGTTGGTCCGGTGGATGAAATTTTTTAAAAAAATAAAGTGAAATCGCTACTTTCGACTAGATTTCGTCGAAACATAACGATTTCGCTGATAATTTCGATACCTTATAACGCTTTTTCTCGAGTTATTTCGAGTTGAACTTTCGGTACTTTCGTGGCGGTGCGAAAAAATTCTAAGTTCCAACGTCCCGGTCATGTTGGTCCGGTGGATGAAATTTTTTAAAAAAATAAAGTGAAATCGTAACGTTCGACTAGATTTCGTCGAAACATAACGATTTCACTGATAATTTCGATACCTTATAACGCTTTTTCTCGAGTTATTTCGAGTTGAACTTTCGGTACTTTCGTGGCGGTGCGAAAAAATTCTAAGTTCCAACGTCCCGGTCATGTTGGTCCGGTGGATGAAATTTTTTAAAAAAATAAAGTGAAATCGCTACTTTCGACTAGATTTCGTCGAAACATAACGATTTCGCTGATAATTTCGATACCTTATAACGCTTTTTCTCGAGTTATTTCGAGTTGAACTTTCGGTACTTTCGTGGCGGTGCGAAAAAATTCTAAGTTCCAACGTCCCGGTCATGTTGGTCCGGTGGATGAAATTTTTTAAAAAAATAAAGTGAAATCGCTACTTTCGACTAGATTTCGTCGAAACATAACGATTTCGCTGATAATTTCGATACCTTATAACGCTTTTTCTCGAGTTATTTCGAGTTGAACTTTCGGTACTTTCGTGGCGGTGCGAAAAAATTCTAAGTTCCAACGTCCCGGTCATGTTGGTCCGGTGGATGAAATTTTTTAAAAAAATAAAGTGAAATCGTAACGTTCGACTAGATTTCGTCGAAACATAACGATTTCACTGATAATTTCGATACCTTATAACGCTTTTTCTCGAGTTATTTCGAGTTGAACTTTCGGTACTTTCGTGGCGGTGCGAAAAAATTCTAAGTTCCAACGTCCCGGTCATGTTGGTCCGGTGGATGAAATTTTTTAAAAAAATAAAGTGAAATCGCTACTTTCGACTAGATTTCGTCGAAACATAACGATTTCGCTGATAATTTCGATACCTTATAACGCTTTTTCTCGAGTTATTTCGAGTTGAACTTTCGGTACTTTCGTGGCGGTGCGAAAAAATTCTAAGTTCCAACGTCCCGGTCATGTTGGTCCGGTGGATGAAATTTTTTAAAAAAATAAAGTGAAATCGCTACTTTCGACTAGATTTCGTCGAAACATAACGATTTCGCTGAT
>NC_134926.1:17500-27500 GCF_051014615.1 Bombus vancouverensis nearcticus | reverse complement strand
TATTGCTTGCCTGGCGATTTCCTTTTCGCTGCTCGCGTCGTCTTGGCCTTTCCCCCATCGGTATTTCCTTGCTCGGGCTTCGATGAGGAGGTCGATCGGGATAGCTCCGGCGATGACTTGGAGGGCCTCTGTTGACGTTGTCCTGTATGCCTTTGTCACTCGGAGGAGTGCCATCCTCTGCGATCTTATTAGTCTGCTCTTCGCCTTACCTTTCAGCAGGTCGCTCCAGCCGGCTGCGGCGTATGTGGTTATCGGTTCGTACAGCCCTTTGTACAGGGTACGCATGGCCGCGTGTCCGAGTCCCCACTTCGCCTTGGCCACTCTCGCGAGGCTGTTGAATAGTTTCTGGCACTTTTTTGTCGTCTCGTGTACATGCCTGTTTATTTTCAGGCCGCTTTCTAGGTACACTCCCAGGTATTTTATAGCCTGTTTCATTTTTATGCTTCTGCCATCGATCTTGATGATCGGTGGTCTCTCCGCATCCAGCTTGCCCTTGACGAGCATCATTTCCGTTTTCTCCGCCGACAGCGTGAGTTTCTTCCTGTCGCACCAGGTAGCAACGCGTGTGACTATATCTTGTCCCTTCTCTTGCAGTTCGGTTCTCGCGTTTCCTGCGACCAGGATCACTATGTCGTCCGCGTACGCGATCGGTTCGCACTCTGTCGCGCTTGTCGTGAGTTCGGCTAGCAGGTCGTCGAATACTAGGTTCCAGAAGCTTGGACCCAGTACCGACCCCTGCGGGCAACCCTTCGTAACGGGCTTGCTGACCATATCATTTTTCCCCGCGATTCGCACGGCTCTATCCGAAAAGTAGCTTCTCGTCAGTCGATATAGATTGGCGGGGCAGTCTCTTCTCTTCAACTCGTGCATCACGTTGGGCCACCACACGTTATCGAATGCTCCTGATATGTCGAGCGCGATTGCGAGTACGTACTTTTCCTCACTCATTCGCTCGACTATCTCGCGGAATTTCGTGATCGCATCCACTGTGGATCTACCGGGGCGAAAGCCGTACTGCCTGTCCGACGTTAGGGCGTGGTCGTGGAATATAGTTGTCATCCTGGCAGCCATCAGCCTTTCCAGTAACTTGCCCACCATCGATAGTAGGCAAATCGGCCTGTAAGACTTCGGGCTACTCTTATCCCGTTCTGGTCCCTTCGGGATAGTGATGACGTTCCCCAATTTCCAAACCTTCGGGAAGACTCCCCAGGTGAGGCAGCTATTCATGAGCCTGAGGAGTTCCTGATGGATTCCACCCCAGGCGCGTTGGATTACTTCGGCCTCGACTAGGTCAGGTCCAGGGCATTTCCCCTTCGTTAGTCGTTTTACGGCGCCACTGAGTTCCTCGTAGCGGAACTCTGGGGTGTCCTCGACGTTCGGGGGGGTTGTACTGTCGCGTCTGATCGCTGTCTGCTCCGGCGTGTCCGTTTCTTCCTCGTCGTCGGGTAGTAGGGCGGACAGCATCGCCGCCGCAGTGGTTCGCCAGTTGGAGGTTTCCCCTTGTGGCGTCCGCAGAGTCGACACTGTTTCTTCCCTCCTTAGCTTGCCCGTGGCCGTTCGGTAGGCAATACCCCAGGGTTCTGCGTTGCCCTCCTTGGTTATAAATTCTCTCCAGCTGCGTATCTTGGTCCTGGTGATTGCTTTTACGTACTCCTTTCTGATTTCTCTATACCGCAGCTTCTCCTGCTCCCTCGTTGCGGGGTCCCTGGTCCCCTGATATTTCCTCCTTGCCCGGTAGACTTCCCTCTTTGCTCGTGTGAGCTCAGGCGTCCACCATGGCACCGATCTGTGATACCATTTTTTCCTCGGAATGGCGGCATCGCAGGCTCTTCTGAGGACTTCCTGCATCTGCTCGGCCATTCGTTCAACCTCGTTCGGCTGCCGGGGGTTTGTCTCTCGGAGTGTCGCCTTTTCCTCTATGATCACTCTTTGAAAGACCTCCCAGTTGGCGTGCCGAGTGTTGTATCTTCTTTCCTGAAGCTGCGGCGGAGTACTCCCCTCGTTAAAATCGAGACGCGTCTCCAGTATTCTGTGATCGCTGGAGGTTCCGTCCTCGTGTACTCTCCATTCCTTCACGAGCGGTATTGCTTCCGGAGTCGCCATAGTCAGGTCTATGTTCGATAGTAGATAGGGACAATTAGTTTGAGCGTATAAGGGCTCGGCTTGGGGCCGACCGCGCCATTCCTGGAGTGTAAGACTCATACTGGCTTCGCTCTTTGGATGTTCGGTATTTATTATCCACTTCCTGACGGCCACTGCCCGGGGAACGGCGCGCGGGTGGTCGGCGCGCGACTTGGAAAAACCCTGCCCTCTCCTTTCGGGTCTTTGGACAAGTTGAACCTACCCTTTCGGGCGGCAGCTCGCTTAGCCGGCGCGGCGAGATGCGCGCACCGCGCCGCGCCGTTACCAGCGGGGGCCACGAGGAGGCGGAGCTGCCAGCGTGTTGCTCGGTCCCAGCAGGTTGGCTTTCCAGCCGATTATTCCCTGCACCGTCACAGTACTCATTTGCATGAGTACCGCCTGCACCGACGGTCGCAGGGGGTCTTTCCTAGATCTTCCTTGCCTTGTCCTTTTTCCGTGTTCTTTTGTTTTGTGCTGTTTCTTGCTCTTTTATATTTTATATTTATATTTCGTTCCCTGTTTAGAGTCCGATGCCGTTGGTCTCTGCGCGTCTCAGCGTCGCGGGTTCTTCTTCTTCCTCCTCTTCTTCTTCTTTCCCCCTGCGCTGTTCAGTCGGTCTCCGTGCCAGCCTTGTACTCCGTCTTGGAGGCCCGTCTGTCGGTTCAGTCAGCTGTGTTGCTCCTGTCCCCGAGTATCGCCCATGTGGCGAGGGTCCCTCTGTTTCCCACAGAATTCTCCTTCTCTTCTCCTCCTTTGCCCGCAGGACGCTCCTTGTGAACTGGAGGAAGTGGGGGTATACGTCCTTCGTTATAAACTCCCACTTTTCTTCTGGCCAGTCTAACTTTAGTTCGCGTATCGCGTTCCGCAGTGTTTGACGGTCTTCTTCGAAGAGAGGACATTCCTCGAGGATATGGTGGGGGGTTTCCTCACTGCCGCAGTCGCACGTGTCCACTTCGCTCAAGCCGAACGTCTTGAGTTTGCTGTTAAAGTCCCCATGACCGCTGATGAACTGTGTCATATAGTGGTCGGGTCTTACCCAGCGATTCTCAAGCCTGTCCTTAATGCTGTCGAAGTACGCATAAGTCGTCCTCCCCTTGCTCGTGGTCTGCCAGCGTTCCTGCCACTTCTCTATTGCTTGCCTGGCGATTTCCTTTTCGCTGCTCGCGTCGTCTTGGCCTTTCCCCCATCGGTATTTCCGTGCTCGGGCTTCGATGAGGAGGTCGATCGGGATAGCTCCGGCGATGACTTGGAGGGCCTCTGTTGACGTTGTCCTGTATGCCTTTGTCACTCGGAGGAGTGCCATCCTCTGCGATCTTATTAGTCTGCTCTTCGCCTTACCTTTCAGCAGGTCGCTCCAGCCGGCTGCGGCGTATGTGGTTATCGGTTCGTACAGCCCTTTGTACAGGGTACGCATGGCCGCGTGTCCGAGTCCCCACTTCGCCTTGGCCACTCTCGCGAGGCTGTTGAATAGTTTCTGGCACTTTTTTGTCGTCTCGTGTACATGCCTGTTTATTTTCAGGCCGCTTTCTAGGTACACTCCCAGGTATTTTATAGCCTGTTTCATTTTTATGCTTCTGCCATCGATCTTGATGATCGGTGGTCTCTCCGCATCCAGCTTGCCCTTGACGAGCATCATTTCCGTTTTCTCCGCCGACAGCGTGAGTTTCTTCCTGTCGCACCAGGTAGCAACGCGTGTGACTATATCTTGTCCCTTCTCTTGCAGTTCGGTTCTCGCGTTTCCTGCGACCAGGATCACTATGTCGTCCGCGTACGCGATCGGTTCGCACTCTGTCGCGCTTGTCGTGAGTTCGGCTAGCAGGTCGTCGAATATTAGGTTCCAGAAGCTTGGACCCAGTACCGACCCCTGCGGGCAACCCTTCGTAACGGGCTTGCTGACCATATCATTTTTCCCCGCGATTCGCACGGCTCTATCCGAAAAGTAGCTTCTCGTCAGTCGATATAGATTGGCGGGGCAGTCTCTTCTCTTCAACTCGTGCATCACGTTGGGCCACCACACGTTATCGAATGCTCCTGATATGTCGAGCGCGATTGCGAGTACGTACTTTTCCTCACTCATTCGCTCGACTATCTCGCGGAATTTCGTGATCGCATCCACTGTGGATCTACCGGGGCGAAAGCCGTACTGCCTGTCCGACGTTAGGGCGTGGTCGTGGAATATAGTTGTCATCCTGGCAGCCATCAGCCTTTCCAGTAACTTGCCCACCATCGATAGTAGGCAAATCGGCCTGTAAGACTTCGGGCTACTCTTATCCCGTTCTGGTCCCTTCGGGATAGTGATGACGTTCCCCAATTTCCAAACCTTCGGGAAGACTCCCCAGGTGAGGCAGCTATTCATGAGCCTGAGGAGTTCCTGATGGATTCCACCCCAGGCGCGTTGGATTACTTCGGCCTCGACTAGGTCAGGTCCAGGGCATTTCCCCTTCGTTAGTCGTTTTACGGCGCCACTGAGTTCCTCGTAGCGGAACTCTGGGGTGTCCTCGACGTTCGGGGGGGTTGTACTGTCGCGTCTGATCGCTGTCTGCTCCGGCGTGTCCGTTTCTTCCTCGTCGTCGGGTAGTAGGGCGGACAGCATCGCCGCCGCAGTGGTTCGCCAGTTGGAGGTTTCCCCTTGTGGCGTCCGCAGAGTCGACACTGTTTCTTCCCTCCTTAGCTTGCCCGTGGCCGTTCGGTAGGCAATACCCCAGGGTTCTGCGTTGCCCTCCTTGGTTATAAATTCTCTCCAGCTGCGTATCTTGGTCCTGGTGATTGCTTTTACGTACTCCTTTCTGATTTCTCTATACCGCAGCTTCTCCTGCTCCCTCGTTGCGGGGTCCCTGGTCCCCTGATATTTCCTCCTTGCCCGGTAGACTTCCCTCTTTGCTCGTGTGAGCTCAGGCGTCCACCATGGCACCGATCTGTGATACCATTTTTTCCTCGGAATGGCGGCATCGCAGGCTCTTCTGAGGACTTCCTGCATCTGCTCGGCCATTCGTTCAACCTCGTTCGGCTGCCGGGGGTTTGTCTCTCGGAGTGTCGCCTTTTCCTCTATGATCACTCTTTGAAAGACCTCCCAGTTGGCGTGCCGAGTGTTGTATCTTCTTTCCTGAAGCTGCGGCGGAGTACTCCCCTCGTTAAAATCGAGACGCGTCTCCAGTATTCTGTGATCGCTGGAGGTTCCGTCCTCGTGTACTCTCCATTCCTTCACGAGCGGTATTGCTTCCGGAGTCGCCATAGTCAGGTCTATGTTCGATAGTAGATAGGGACAATTAGTTTGAGCGTATAAGGGCTCGGCTTGGGGCCGACCGCGCCATTCCTGGAGTGTAAGACTCATACTGGCTTCGCTCTTTGGATGTTCGGTATTTATTATCCACTTCCTGACGGCCACTGCCCGGGGAACGGCGCGCGGGTGGTCGGCGCGCGACTTGGAAAAACCCTGCCCTCTCCTTTCGGGTCTTTGGACAAGTTGAACCTACCCTTTCGGGCGGCAGCTCGCTTAGCCGGCGCGGCGAGATGCGCGCACCGCGCCGCGCCGTTACCAGCGGGGGCCACGAGGAGGCGGAGCTGCCAGCGTGTTGCTCGGTCCCAGCAGGTTGGCTTTCCAGCCGATTATTCCCTGCACCGTCACAGTACTCATTTGCATGAGTACCGCCTGCACCGACGGTCGCAGGGGGTCTTTCCTAGATCTTCCTTGCCTTGTCCTTTTTCCGTGTTCTTTTGTTTTGTGCTGTTTCTTGCTCTTTTATATTTTATATTTATATTTCGTTCCCTGTTTAGAGTCCGATGCCGTTGGTCTCTGCGCGTCTCAGCGTCGCGGGTTCTTCTTCTTCCTCCTCTTCTTCTTCTTTCCCCCTGCGCTGTTCAGTCGGTCTCCGTGCCAGCCTTGTACTCCGTCTTGGAGGCCCGTCTGTCGGTTCAGTCAGCTGTGTTGCTCCTGTCCCCGAGTATCGCCCATGTGGCGAGGGTCCCTCTGTTTCCCACAGAATTCTCCTTCTCTTCTCCTCCTTTGCCCGCAGGACGCTCCTTGTGAACTGGAGGAAGTGGGGGTATACGTCCTTCGTTATAAACTCCCACTTTTCTTCTGGCCAGTCTAACTTTAGTTCGCGTATCGCGTTCCGCAGTGTTTGACGGTCTTCTTCGAAGAGAGGACATTCCTCGAGGATATGGTGGGGGGTTTCCTCACTGCCGCAGTCGCACGTGTCCACTTCGCTCAAGCCGAACGTCTTGAGTTTGCTGTTAAAGTCCCCATGACCGCTGATGAACTGTGTCATATAGTGGTCGGGTCTTACCCAGCGATTCTCAAGCCTGTCCTTAATGCTGTCGAAGTACGCATAAGTCGTCCTCCCCTTGCTCGTGGTCTGCCAGCGTTCCTGCCACTTCTCTATTGCTTGCCTGGCGATTTCCTTTTCGCTGCTCGCGTCGTCTTGGCCTTTCCCCCATCGGTATTTCCGTGCTCGGGCTTCGATGAGGAGGTCGATCGGGATAGCTCCGGCGATGACTTGGAGGGCCTCTGTTGACGTTGTCCTGTATGCCTTTGTCACTCGGAGGAGTGCCATCCTCTGCGATCTTATTAGTCTGCTCTTCGCCTTACCTTTCAGCAGGTCGCTCCAGCCGGCTGCGGCGTATGTGGTTATCGGTTCGTACAGCCCTTTGTACAGGGTACGCATGGCCGCGTGTCCGAGTCCCCACTTCGCCTTGGCCACTCTCGCGAGGCTGTTGAATAGTTTCTGGCACTTTTTTGTCGTCTCGTGTACATGCCTGTTTATTTTCAGGCCGCTTTCTAGGTACACTCCCAGGTATTTTATAGCCTGTTTCATTTTTATGCTTCTGCCATCGATCTTGATGATCGGTGGTCTCTCCGCATCCAGCTTGCCCTTGACGAGCATCATTTCCGTTTTCTCCGCCGACAGCGTGAGTTTCTTCCTGTCGCACCAGGTAGCAACGCGTGTGACTATATCTTGTCCCTTCTCTTGCAGTTCGGTTCTCGCCTTTCCTGCGACCAGGATCACTATGTCGTCCGCGTACGCGATCGGTTCGCACTCTGTCGCGCTTGTCGTGAGTTCGGCTAGCAGGTCGTCGAATATTAGGTTCCAGAAGCTTGGACCCAGTACCGACCCCTGCGGGCAACCCTTCGTAACGGGCTTGCTGACCATATCATTTTTCCCCGCGATTCGCACGGCTCTATCCGAAAAGTAGCTTCTCGTCAGTCGATATAGATTGGCGGGGCAGTCTCTTCTCTTCAACTCGTGCATCACGTTGGGCCACCACACGTTATCGAATGCTCCTGATATGTCGAGCGCGATTGCGAGTACGTACTTTTCCTCACTCATTCGCTCGACTATCTCGCGGAATTTCGTGATCGCATCCACTGTGGATCTACCGGGGCGAAAGCCGTACTGCCTGTCCGACGTTAGGGCGTGGTCGTGGAATATAGTTGTCATCCTGGCAGCCATCAGCCTTTCCAGTAACTTGCCCACCATCGATAGTAGGCAAATCGGCCTGTAAGACTTCGGGCTACTCTTATCCCGTTCTGGTCCCTTCGGGATAGTGATGACGTTCCCCAATTTCCAAACCTTCGGGAAGACTCCCCAGGTGAGGCAGCTATTCATGAGCCTGAGGAGTTCCTGATGGATTCCACCCCAGGCGCGTTGGATTACTTCGGCCTCGACTAGGTCAGGTCCAGGACATTTCCCCTTCGTTAGTCGTTTTACGGCGCCACTGAGTTCCTCGTAGCGGAACTCTGGGGTGTCCTCGACGTTCGGGGGGGTTGTACTGTCGCGTCTGATCGCTGTCTGCTCCGGCGTGTCCGTTTCTTCCTCGTCGTCGGGTAGTAGGGCGGACAGCATCGCCGCCGCGGTGGTTCGCCAGTTGGAGGTTTCCCCTTGTGGCGTCCGCAGAGTCGACACTGTTTCTTCCCTCCTTAGCTTGCCCGTGGCCGTTCGGTAGGCAATACCCCAGGGTTCTGCGTTGCCCTCCTTGGTTATAAATTCTCTCCAGCTGCGTATCTTGGTCCTGGTGATTGCTTTTACGTACTCCTTTCTGATTTCTCTATACCGCAGCTTCTCCTGCTCCCTCGTTGCGGGGTCCCTGGTCCCCTGATATTTCCTCCTTGCCCGGTAGACTTCCCTCTTTGCTCGTGTGAGCTCAGGCGTCCACCATGGCACCGATCTGTGATACCATTTTTTCCTCGGAATGGCGGCATCGCAGGCTCTTCTGAGGACTTCCTGCATCTGCTCGGCCATTCGTTCAACCTCGTTCGGCTGCCGGGGGTTTGTCTCTCGGAGTGTCGCCTTTTCCTCTATGATCACTCTTTGAAAGACCTCCCAGTTGGCGTGCCGAGTGTTGTATCTTCTTTCCTGAAGCTGCGGCGGAGTACTCCCCTCGTTAAAATCGAGACGCGTCTCCAGTATTCTGTGATCGCTGGAGGTTCCGTCCTCGTGTACTCTCCATTCCTTCACGAGCGGTATTGCTTCCGGAGTCGCCATAGTCAGGTCTATGTTCGATCGCCCTCTCGTTGTTTCAAATGTGTGTGCCTGTCCTGGTTTGTTGAGGATGTGGAGGTTGTATTGTGCGATGACAGCCTCCAGGGCCTCACCTCTGTCGTCGGTGTCCTTGCTGCACCACAGCGGAGATTTGGCGTTGGAGTCCAGGCCAATAATGGCTTTCTTCCCTCTGAGCCTATTCAGTACTTTGTCTAATTGCTCGAGGCCGACTTCGATATTTTCGGTCGGCGGAAAGTACTGGCTGACGAAGTATACCTCCGTCTCTCCATCGCTTACTTGTACACAAGCGCAATGCGTTGTACATAGTCCGGCAATTTCGAGCGGCGTTAGCTCCTTCGACTTAACTCCTACTGCTGCCATTGGTGGGTCACCCTTCGAACCCCGACAGGCGATCGAGATTCCTGTTCCGAGTCCGGGTATTTTTCCGTCGATGCTGTATGGCTCTTGCATTAGCAAGATTTCGTCGCCATCAGCTACCATCTGTGTCCTGATTTCGTGGGGGACAGTTTTGGAACGCTGCATGTTATGCTGCAGGATCCTTATACCCCTTCTACCCCCGTGTCCTCTTCCATTTTTGCTCGGGGCTTTACTCATACGTAGTTCGGGAGATAATTATTTCTAACGCCTTCTTATACATAGGGCAGTCTGCGTTAGAGGCCGCATGATCGCCTTTTTTCCCTGCCTTCTTGCAGTTGACGCAGCCGGCGTTCTTGTTTTTATTCGTGCACTCTTTAGTGCTATGTCCGCTTTCCGCGCAATGTGCGCAGATCTCATAGCCCAAGCGGCAGTGTTTTGCCACGTGCCCATAGCCTTGGCACTTGTAACAGCGGCTGACGGCTATGTAATCCCGAACCCGGCAAGCATTCCACGAGATGAATATCTTGCCAGTTAGTAGTTTATCTCTTACCTGGGGGGGCACTTCCAGTACCCAGTTAGTTTCCTCGGAGTCCTTGCGGCCTGTTCTGAAGCAGAATTTGATGGCTCCGACGTCTTCATCTGTTAGCCTTTCTTGGTTCTGCTTCTTGATGCAGCCCATTATTTCCTTCTCCGGCATTTCCCGTGGGACATCATATAATATTACCCGGGGCAGCCTCCTCTGCGGCGTGCTGGTTTTTAGGCCGGCTTCCTTTAGCTTGGCGTTCTCCGTGAACGCTTTTAGGCCTTCGGGGAGTAGATAGGGACAGAGGGAATCTCGTTAATCCATTCATGCGCGTCACTAATTAGATGACGAGGCATTTGGCTACCTTAAGAGAGTCATAGTTACTCCCGCCGTTTACCCGCGCTTTTTTGAATTTCTTCACGTTGACATTCAGAGCACTGGGCAGAAATCACATTGCGTCAACACCCTTGGGGGCCATCGCAATGCTTTGTTTTAATTA
>NC_134926.1:10000-15000 GCF_051014615.1 Bombus vancouverensis nearcticus | reverse complement strand
GATGGACTTGGACGCGGTTCGACGTCTCGGGTCAATCGGATCCTCCCGAACACTACATTTCCCAACGGCGGAACCGCGGGATTCAGTGCTGGGCTAATTCCTGTTCGCTCGCCGCTACTAAGGAAATCCTTGTTAGTTTCTTTTCCTCCGCTTAGTAATATGCTTAAATTCAGCGGGTGATCTCGCCTACTCTGAGGTCGCTTCAACGTCACGACGCGAAACGAAAATTCGTTCGTGTCGTGTTTTGCGTAGACTCGCAGAAAACGAAAGCTCGGAAAGATTCGGCGCGAGAGAAGGTGGTGTGTGTATTTCTCTATGCGAAAATCGCCTCAAAGAGAAAAAAAAAATCGAATAGAAGGAGAACACTCTCTATTCGATATACAATATATATATATATGTATGTACGAGCGTTTTATGCATCTCGCCAAAGTGCCAAACTTCGTTCGTCGTATCATGTTCGAGCTAAGACTCACGCAAGACATCCGTGTAACGATCGTCCGGTTTTTAACGTCCGTCCTCTTTTTCTCCTACAGCCGTTTCTCTTCTCTCGACGATTCCAGCGGTTCCCGGTACGGGAACTCACGCAAGTGAAAAAGCGAGCGAGACGTACCGTCGGGTGTGTGTGTTCGGGGACTGGACGACCGGCGCGACGTTAGGATGCGCGGTCCAGCGATAGACGACGAAGAGGCATGGGATGACCAACACTCTCTTTTCTCTATTCTCGAAGCACCGAATTGCCATAAAAAAAAAATCACACGCGCGCACGACATAGTCGTACTCGCGTGTATACCTCGTCTCTCTCAAAGTTTTTTCTCGAGCCTCGCCAAAGGGGATCGTCTTCTTCCTCGTCTACGATCTCTCCGACGACGACCGTACGAACAACTTCGTAACGGACTCACATGCGCATCTTCCTCGGGTACAGAAACGCTGCGCAAAACACCTCGAGCTTGTAGTACAGCGGCACCCGTGTATAGCCGATCTTAGACACACGCTAGTTCGCACACGCATTACAAATATGTAAGATTTCCGACGAACGTGGCTTTGGGGGGCCAGGCGCGCGGGCAGTGAGATACACGACGACGGGGAAAATTCGTCCCGATACGAGTACGTGTACTCTCCGATCTCCGCGCGACGCTGGGGATCATACCTCCCTAAGTCGTCAGAGCGTTCGAAGAAATCTCGCGCGTGCGTTCCCGGATCTACGGCTGATACTTTCGGAGCTTGTAAAAAAGCACAGAGCGTGTAAAACGCAACGACGACCCATCGATGCGACGGTCCTCGTTGTTGTCAGTCGCTTTCGCGAAGAGACGGAGTGGGCATTCGATCCCTGGGGCTGTACGAGAGTCTTGAGAAAAGACGGTAGATTATGGCAAAGTTTCGCACGCCATCGAGTTTAGGTTTTTGGTTCTCTCTTCTCTCCTCTCTCGACCGAGTTCCCATATTTGCTTTCTCTCTCAGTCTCGCCAAATATAATATTCGTTTAAGACGACGTCGGGGGCGCGGACCTTCGTGCGTCGAACACCGGCAAACGTAGCATATATCGCCTGATATGAAAAAAAAATCGGTCACGAGGAGAACACTACGAGTATATACGTTCGATAACCGATACACGAAGCGGTGCATAAGCGGGCGGTCGCCCTCGTAAGGACGACTCACGACGCCGCGAGCACTCACGCAGGTCCGTGACGGTTCTCTCCGCTCTTATTCGTATCCCTTCGTATACCTTCGTCCGACTCGGAAACGTTCTCTTACAGTTTTTAAGAAGAACGACGGCGGGTTGTCAAGGCAAGAAGGGACAGAGAGAGACAGAGGTAGAGTTTCGTAGTCTCCCGTGAACACGATAGATTATATATCGAGCATGCGTACGACTTGCACGGTCTCTGCACGACCGCGACGAACGCCGACGAGCGTCCAACAATCGCTCGTACGTCGCGTATGTTCTCTCCGTCCGCTCTTATTCGTATCCTCGTTCTTGTACCTTCGTCCGACTCTGAAACGTTCTCTTATATAAAGAACGACGGCGGGTTGTTAAGGCAAGAAGGGACAGAGAGAGACAGATACGGAGAGTAACGATACGCAACGCAAGCAGTCTTAGGTTTACGTGAGCAACCCTCAGCCAGGCGTGGTCCAGGAATTGTATCCGTGGACCGCAATGTGCGTTCGAAATGTCGATGTTCATGTGTCCTGCAGTTCACACGTTGACGCGCAATTAGCTGCGTTCTTCATCGACCCACGAGCCAAGTGATCCACCGTTCAGGGTAATCTTTTATAAATTTTGCAACAGTTCAATACTCAAATGTACTCTTCTCGGTTCTAGCGAAGCCGAGTTCCGTCACGTTCGACCAACGGGAATCGAACGCGCAGAAGTCGCCATAGGATTGACGACACAAAAACGTTCGAAAAAAAAGAAACCGACGAACGCGCGAAGATACGCGCGTTCGCCGGCCGGGCGTAAAGTACATTATGATATATAACAACCATCGAGATCGAAGCTCCGTTCGTCAGGAAACGACGGGGATATATACACCCGATTCTGAATCCTCTGTACAGCACACGATCTCGCGAACGAGTAAGGACGGTGGCTAGCCCATGTTTTATATGTGTTTGATTCTACTCTCTCGTCCAATTATTCAAGAAACAGCGCGCGTGCATCTCTCCATCGTTCGGGTGATAGTAAAGATTCGATGGGATTTGCGCGGCCGTCCGCCTCGAGCGGTCTTTCGTCCCAATATCCAGAAGCAGAGTTTGAAAAACTCTAGCGACGGCACGGGTGTCCGACTCACGACATCGAGGTTTCGAAGCCGGCGATCCCCTCCGAACGGATGGCGACCACGCGACGACTGAAAGCATGAAAAATCGACGAAAGATAGAACACATCTCCGTTCGGGTGATGTTTTTTTTAAAAAAAAAAAACAAAAATTCGATGGTACTCGCAGCCATCGTCCTCGCGCGGTCTTTCGTCCCAACATCCAGAAGCAGAGTTTGAAAAGCTCTAGCGACGGCACGGGTGTCCGACTCACGACAACGAGGATAGACAGCCGGTTCCCTCCGAACGGGTTATGCGACGACGATAAACTCGATGAAACTTTAGTCTCGTTCAGGTAGTGTGTGTGTCTTGTAAATCAAAAATTCGATGGGACTCTCATCCATCGTCCTCGCGCGGTCTTTCGTCCCAACATCCAGAAGCAGAGTTTGAAAAACTCTAGCGACGGCACGGGTGTCCGACTCACGACAACGAGGATAGACAGCCGGTCCCCTCTGAACGGTATATTATATATATGCGATGATAGACGACAAACTGGATGAAACTAAGTCTCGTTCAGGTAGTGTGTACATCAAAAATTCGATGGAACTCGCATCCGTCGTCCTCGCGCGGTCTTTCGTCCCAATATCCAGAAGCAGAGTTTGAAAAACTCTAGCGACGGCACGGGTGTCCGACTCACGACAACGAGGAAAGACAGCCGGTCCCCTCTGAACGGTATATTATATGAAACTTTAAGTCTCGTTCAGGTAGTGTGTACATCAAAAATTCGATGGAACTCGAATCCGTCGTCCTCGCGCGGTCTTTCGTCCCAATATCCAGAAGCAGAGTTTGAAAAACTCTAGCGACGGCACGGGTGTCCGACTCACGACAACGAGGATAGACAGCCGGTCCCCTCTGAACGGTATATAATATACATTATGCGACGGTAGACGATCAACTAGACGAAACTTTAGTCTCGTTCAGGTGGTGTAAAAAAATTCGATGGGATACGCACGCACGGCTGTCGTCGTCCTCGAGCGGTCTTTCGTCCCAATATCCAGAAGCAGAGTTTGAAAAACTCTAGCGACGGCACGGGTGTCCGACTCACGACATCGAGGCTTCGAAGCCGGCGGCATTCCCCTCTGAACGAACTTCGGCTACACTAGTTACGAATCGTTGCTACACATCGTCTTCATCGTCGTCGTCGTCGTCGACATCGACATCGACATCGACATCGACATCGTATCATCATCATCATCGGTCATCGTCGCATAGCGGGCCAACATCCACGCGATGCGTCTTCGTTCTAGGTTACCCGATCCACGAGTATGTTACACGTGGTTTCGTTATTTCGAACGAAACGACACACGAAGAGCACACGCCCTGTGGGTAGGAAGCACGTTTCGAGAACGACGAGAGTTTCGATGAAAGAGACGAGAGAAGTCGACGCAGAAGGTATCCATGGATCTTCGAAGAGAACCTTCGAAGATGTATATCGGTATCCTTTCGCTCTGCGCGACTCGCTACAAGTTCTTTCGCTCTCGTCGACTCGTTCTAGACGCTTCGTTCGATCCCAAAGAGGAGTCTTCGATATGTCCCGTTGCTAGGAGGAGAACAAACGCAACACAGACCACGAAACATAGAAGAGAATAGGCGAGCATGATCTCTCCGACACGAGGCACTTTAGAGATTTTCTTATTAGTTTGCATGGACTTTTATATTCGTTCGTACGGTTTCCACGATGCAAATACGAAATACGAGATCGTGACGGCGGGTCTTTCTGTGTACGGCCTCTCGCAGGCGCCACGACTGCATTTCTCTTTACACGTGGTTTCCATCGTAATTTTTTTCGTTTGATATCGAGCCTTAACTTTTGTTGGCTCTTTCGAAGCTAGAGTTCCCTTTTATTAGAATTTCATATATATATATGTTTTATTCGGAGACGGCGGGTCTTTCTGTTTACGACCTCACGCAGGCGCCTCGAATAAGTTTCATTCGCATTTCGTTTTTATACTTATACATATCTCTTCATCCCGATGATCGAGAGAGAGTGCCACCTTCTCTTCGTATAATTCCGTAGCTGGAGGGTCGTCTCCTCCTTAAGAATATTACTATTCGTGCCAACGGAGGTTGCCAAGCTCCCTGGCGTTTTCGTTTGTTAAAGTATATAGCTTGTTAATACGTCGTATATACTTTCGTCGATACAGGAGGAGTACAGCTCCTTACCGACCATTGATATATATTTCATAGTTTTTAT
>NC_134926.1:0-7500 GCF_051014615.1 Bombus vancouverensis nearcticus | reverse complement strand
AGTGAATCGATACTCAGTTAGTACAAGCACACACGCATCTAACAACTTTTGTTAGAATACGTACACACAGGTCACCAGCTTCCCGACTCAGGGGAACCTTGCCACGATATTTGGTCATTACGTCCAGGACAGCGACCCGCGGCGCAGCAGTGTAGAGAAAAAACCAGTACGAGAACGGAGGAACAGTCGAGAAATAGCGTAAAATACACTAAGACTCGAGGAGCGGTGACTGAATTCTCAACCGAGGCCGTAGAATAGCCACGCGCTCAACGCTGCTCCGACCGAACCGTCCGGCTCGACGTCTCTCTTATAGATACGAAAGCGCCAGCCGGAAGGCCGGCGCCGGCCGGGCTAGCGGCCGCGCGCTTACGGTGCAAAACCTCCGTAGCAACGTACCGTTCGGAAGGGACGCTGGAACTTAGTCTCGCGAACGCTCGATCACTACTACACAAAGCCAATATCCAACCATCGAAATACATTACCAGACGTTTTATTAACATAATAAAAATGCATTTTTACCAAAAAATTAATTTTTTTTTTCACCGAAAAATTGCATCAGTAAACATACTCTTTTATCGAATACGGAAAACAAACAAGTTTATAATCAATTACAATACGTTAAAATAAGTAGAAATATGCAAAAAAATATATACCTTGTAACGTTAATTAACGAAAAAATTAGAAAAATATCCCAGTCGTGTCAGTTCGGCGAACGCTAATTTTTTGAAAAAATCGATCAAAATGTTTAATCCCGACGTATTTAATAGAGATATAACGATTCCCGTAAAAAAATTTATACCTTATAACGCTTTTTAACGAATAAACTCGAAAAAACTTTTTCGCACTCGGAATTTTTCTAAGTCCCAACGTACCGGCTCGGAATTTTTCTATGTTCCAACGACCGGTCGTGTCGGTCCGAACGTTTTTATATCCGTCTGCCGACGATATAAACGCTTAATCCCGACGTATTTTATCGAGTTATAACGATTTATGTAAAAATATTCGTACCTCGTAACGCTTTTTAACGAATTAACTCGAAAAGAGTGTTCGGTCCGAAAATTTTCCAAGTTCGAACGACCGGCCGCATAGGTCCGTTTTTAAAAATCGTTCTCGGACGGAAATAAACCATTAATCCCGACGTATTTTGTCGTGTTACGTCGATTTATGCAAAAAAATTCATACCTTGTAACGCTTTTAACCGAGTAAACTCGAAAAAACTTTTTCGCACTCGGCATTTTTCCAAGTCCCAACGTACCGGCTCGGAATTTTTCTATGTTCCAACGACCGGTCGTGTCGGTCCGAACGTTTTTATATCCGTCTGCCGACGATATAAACGCTTAATCCCGACGTATTTTATCGAGTTATAACGATTTATGTAAAAACATCCGTACCTCGTAACACTTTTTAACGAGTTATTTCGAGGGGAACTTTCGGCCTTTTCGTAACGGGGCGAAAAAATTCAAAGTTCCAACGTCCCAGTCATGTTGGTCCGGCGGATGAAATTTTTTAAAAAAATAAAGTGAAATCGTAACGTTCGACTAGATTTCGTCGAAACATAACGATTTCACTGATAATTTCGATACCTTATAACGCTTTTTCTCGAGTTATTTCGAGTTGAACTTTCGGTACTTTCGTGGCGGTGCGAAAAAATTCTAAGTTCCAACGTCCCGGTCATGTTGGTCCGGTGGATGAAATTTTTTAAAAAAATAAAGTGAAATCGCTACTTTCGACTAGATTTCGTCGAAACATAACGATTTCGCTGATAATTTCGATACCTTATAACGCTTTTTCTCGAGTTATTTCGAGTTGAACTTTCGGTACTTTCGTGGCGGTGCGAAAAAATTCTAAGTTCCAACGTCCCGGTCATGTTGGTCCGGTGGATGAAATTTTTTAAAAAAATAAAGTGAAATCGCTACTTTCGACTAGATTTCGTCGAAACATAACGATTTCGCTGATAATTTCGATACCTTATAACGCTTTTTCTCGAGTTATTTCGAGTTGAACTTTCGGTACTTTCGTGGCGGTGCGAAAAAATTCTAAGTTCCAACGTCCCGGTCATGTTGGTCCGGTGGATGAAATTTTTTAAAAAAATAAAGTGAAATCGCTACTTTCGACTAGATTTCGTCGAAACATAACGATTTCACTGATAATTTCGATACCTTATAACGCTTTTTCTCGAGTTATTTCGAGTTGAACTTTCGGTACTTTCGTGGCGGTGCGAAAAAATTCTAAGTTCCAACGTCCCGGTCATGTTGGTCCGGTGGATGAAATTTTTTAAAAAAATAAAGTGAAATCGTAACGTTCGACTAGATTTCGTCGAAACATAACGATTTCACTGATAATTTCGATACCTTATAACGCTTTTTCTCGAGTTATTTCGAGTTGAACTTTCGGTACTTTCGTGGCGGTGCGAAAAAATTCTAAGTTCCAACGTCCCGGTCATGTTGGTCCGGTGGATGAAATTTTTTAAAAAAATAAAGTGAAATCGCTACTTTCGACTAGATTTCGTCGAAACATAACGATTTCGCTGATAATTTCGATACCTTATAACGCTTTTTCTCGAGTTATTTCGAGTTGAACTTTCGGTACTTTCGTGGCGGTGCGAAAAAATTCTAAGTTCCAACGTCCCGGTCATGTTGGTCCGGTGGATGAAATTTTTTAAAAAAATAAAGTGAAATCGCTACTTTCGACTAGATTTCGTCGAAACATAACGATTTCGCTGATAATTTCGATACCTTATAACGCTTTTTCTCGAGTTATTTCGAGTTGAACTTTCGGTACTTTCGTGGCGGTGCGAAAAAATTCTAAGTTCCAACGTCCCGGTCATGTTGGTCCGGTGGATGAAATTTTTTAAAAAAATAAAGTGAAATCGTAACGTTCGACTAGATTTCGTCGAAACATAACGATTTCACTGATAATTTCGATACCTTATAACGCTTTTTCTCGAGTTATTTCGAGTTGAACTTTCGGTACTTTCGTGGCGGTGCGAAAAAATTCTAAGTTCCAACGTCCCGGTCATGTTGGTCCGGTGGATGAAATTTTTTAAAAAAATAAAGTGAAATCGCTACTTTCGACTAGATTTCGTCGAAACATAACGATTTCGCTGATAATTTCGATACCTTATAACGCTTTTTCTCGAGTTATTTCGAGTTGAACTTTCGGTACTTTCGTGGCGGTGCGAAAAAATTCTAAGTTCCAACGTCCCGGTCATGTTGGTCCGGTGGATGAAATTTTTTAAAAAAATAAAGTGAAATCGTAACGTTCGACTAGATTTCGTCGAAACATAACGATTTCGCTGATAATTTCGATACCTTATAACGCTTTTTCTCGAGTTATTTCGAGTTGAACTTTCGGTACTTTCGTGGCGGTGCGAAAAAATTCTAAGTTCCAACGTCCCGGTCATGTTGGTCCGGTGGATGAAATTTTTTAAAAAATAAAGTGAAATCGTAACGTTCGACTAGATTTCGTCGAAACATAACGATTTCACTGATAATTTCGATACCTTATAACGCTTTTTCTCGAGTTATTTCGAGTTGAACTTTCGGTACTTTCGTGGCGGTGCGAAAAAATTCTAAGTTCCAACGTCCCGGTCATGTTGGTCCGGTGGATGAAATTTTTTAAAAAAATAAAGTGAAATCGCTACTTTCGACTAGATTTCGTCGAAACATAACGATTTCACTGATAATTTCGATACCTTATAACGCTTTTTCTCGAGTTATTTCGAGTTGAACTTTCGGTACTTTCGTGGCGGTGCGAAAAAATTCTAAGTTCCAACGTCCCGGTCATGTTGGTCCGGTGGATGAAATTTTTTAAAAAAATAAAGTGAAATCGCTACTTTCGACTAGATTTCGTCGAAACATAACGATTTCGCTGATAATTTCGATACCTTATAACGCTTTTTCTCGAGTTATTTCGAGTTGAACTTTCGGTACTTTCGTGGCGGTGCGAAAAAATTCTAAGTTCCAACGTCCCGGTCATGTTGGTCCGGTGGATGAAATTTTTTAAAAAAATAAAGTGAAATCGCTACTTTCGACTAGATTTCGTCGAAACATAACGATTTCACTGATAATTTCGATACCTTATAACGCTTTTTCTCGAGTTATTTCGAGTTGAACTTTCGGTACTTTCGTGGCGGTGCGAAAAAATTCTAAGTTCCAACGTCCCGGTCATGTTGGTCCGGTGGATGAAATTTTTTAAAAAATAAAGTGAAATCGTAACGTTCGACTAGATTTCGTCGAAACATAACGATTTCACTGATAATTTCGATACCTTATAACGCTTTTTCTCGAGTTATTTCGAGTTGAACTTTCGGTACTTTCGTGGCGGTGCGAAAAAATTCTAAGTTCCAACGTCCCGGTCATGTTGGTCCGGTGGATGAAATTTTTTAAAAAAATAAAGTGAAATCGCTACTTTCGACTAGATTTCGTCGAAACATAACGATTTCGCTGATAATTTCGATACCTTATAACGCTTTTTCTCGAGTTATTTCGAGTTGAACTTTCGGTACTTTCGTGGCGGTGCGAAAAAATTCTAAGTTCCAACGTCCCGGTCATGTTGGTCCGGTGGATGAAATTTTTTAAAAAAATAAAGTGAAATCGCTACTTTCGACTAGATTTCGTCGAAACATAACGATTTCGCTGATAATTTCGATACCTTATAACGCTTTTTCTCGAGTTATTTCGAGTTGAACTTTCGGTACTTTCGTGGCGGTGCGAAAAAATTCTAAGTTCCAACGTCCCGGTCATGTTGGTCCGGTGGATGAAATTTTTTAAAAAAATAAAGTGAAATCGTAACGTTCGACTAGATTTCGTCGAACATAACGATTTCACTGATAATTTCGATACCTTATAACGCTTTTTCTCGAGTTATTTCGAGTTGAACTTTCGGTACTTTCGTGGCGGTGCGAAAAAATTCTAAGTTCCAACGTCCCGGTCATGTTGGTCCGGTGGATGAAATTTTTTAAAAAAATAAAGTGAAATCGCTACTTTCGACTAGATTTCGTCGAAACATAACGATTTCGCTGATAATTTCGATACCTTATAACGCTTTTTCTCGAGTTATTTCGAGTTGAACTTTCGGTACTTTCGTGGCGGTGCGAAAAAATTCTAAGTTCCAACGTCCCGGTCATGTTGGTCCGGTGGATGAAATTTTTTAAAAAAATAAAGTGAAATCGTAACGTTCGACTAGATTTCGTCGAAACATAACGATTTCGCTGATAATTTCGATACCTTATAACGCTTTTTCTCGAGTTATTTCGAGTTGAACTTTCGGTACTTTCGTGGCGGTGCGAAAAAATTCTAAGTTCCAACGTCCCGGTCATGTTGGTCCGGTGGATGAAATTTTTTAAAAAAATAAAGTGAAATCGCTACTTTCGACTAGATTTCGTCGAAACATAACGATTTCGCTGATAATTTCGATACCTTATAACGCTTTTTCTCGAGTTATTTCGAGTTGAACTTTCGGTACTTTCGTGGCGGTGCGAAAAAATTCTAAGTTCCAACGTCCCGGTCATGTTGGTCCGGTGGATGAAATTTTTTAAAAAAATAAAGTGAAATCGCTACTTTCGACTAGATTTCGTCGAAACATAACGATTTCACTGATAATTTCGATACCTTATAACGCTTTTTCTCGTGTTATTTCGACTCGAACGTTCGAACAGTGGCGAATATTTCAAAGTCCCTGCGACGCAACGATACGCTCTTACGCGTTGCTCGCTCGCTCCGCTCGCTCGAAAAAAAATAGCCCAACCCAAAACCAATCCCTTTCGCGTTCGTTCTTCGATTTCATCGAAATCTTCGTTCGAACGCTTGGGATCGGTTTTGGGTTGGGCTATATTCGTCCGAGCGAGCGCAGCGAGCGAGCATTTGTCGCGAGTTTTTTCCTCGTTTTCGTCCATCTCGTGAAACGGGAAAAAACGGGAAAAAACGCGAAAAAACGTTTAAAAAGATTTGAAAAAGCGCGCGCGCGCGCGCGCAAGGCGAGCTTCGCAGAACGGCGTACCTTAAGAGAGTGTTATCTACTCCGGCGCATACCCGCAGTTTCGGAGGTGCGCGCGCAGCGCTAGCACGAGCGGCTAAGTGCCAGCGGCGTATTGCTTTTTACTGGCACGCGACAAAGTTGCAGCGGCGTATCGCTTTCTATTCGTGCGTCTCGTTGTTTGATTTAAAAGAAAAAAAAATCGCTACGCACGGCCATCGTGCCGTACGTAGCGAAATTATTTTTTTAACCGCACGAGACAAAGTCCCAGCGGCGTATTGCTTTCAGTTTGTACGCGACTAAGTCCAGCGGCGTATTGCTTTTCGCTCGCACGCGACCAAGTCCAGCGGCGTATTGCTTTATGCTCGTACGCGACCAAGTCCAGCGGCGTATTGCTTTATGCTCGTGCGCGACCAAGTCCAGCGGCGTATTGCTTTATGCTCGTACGCGACCAAGTCCAGCGGCGTATTGCTTTTCGCTCGCACGCGACTAAGTCCAGCGGCGTATTGCTTTTCGCTCGCACGAGACAAAGTCCCAGCGGCGTATTGTTTTCTGCTGTTTGTAGTACGCGTCGTTGTTCGACTTAAAGGAAAAAAAAATCGCTACGCACGACCATTCGGCCGTACGTAGCGAAATTCCTTTTTTAACCGCACGAGACAAAGTCCCGTAGCGGCTTGTATATCGCTGTTTGACTTTAAAGAAAAAAAAAATTCGCTACGTACGACCATCGTGCGCATCGATGGCCGTACGTAGCGAATAATTTTCTTTCTTTTTTTTCGTACGTACCATGCCGTGCCGCGCGTACGACCGTCGTGCGCATCGACGGACGTACACGCAGCATCGTCGCTGCCTCCGCGTACGGACCGTCGTGCGCATCGACGGCCGTACGTGGCTGCTGCTGCATGGTAACGTAACGAAAAACGTACAGCGTGATATGCGTGTGTGGGGTCTCGTCTAACCGACAAGACGAATCCCCAAGCGTAGGGCTGAGTCTCAACAGATCGCAGCGTGGTAACTGCTCTACCGAGTACAACACCCCGCCAGGTACCTAAGTCGTCTACAGACGATTCCGAGTCTCGACGTCGAACTTGGAGTACCCATGATCGACCGTTAGAGCGCCGCGGTCGTACGTTCGGCGAGATCCCGACGACGAGTCCGAAGGCGCCCGTACGGCAAACTGGGGCCCGTGCGATGGCCGGTCGCGATGGGCCGGCCACCTAGTAAAGTGTCACATTGTTTTGAGCCTTTCGACCCACACGAGACTCCTAGAGATATCGTTGCCTCCTTTGACTAGAAAGGATACGGCCTTAGAGGCGTTCAGGCATAATCCCACGGATGGTAGCTTCGCACCACCGGCCGCTCGACCGAGTGCGTGAACCAAATGTCCGAACCTGCGGTTCCTCTCGTACTGAGCAGGATTACTATCGCAACGACTAGTCATCAGTAGGGTAAAACTAACCTGTCTCACGACGGTCTAAACCCAGCTCACGTTCCCTGTTGGCGGGTGAACAATCCGACGCTTGG